>NW_007579566.1:0-3898 GCF_000690725.1 Stegastes partitus | reverse complement strand
GGTTGAAAAGTGGAAGGATGAGAAGAAGAAAGTAGATCTGTGTGTGTGTGTGTGTGTGTGTGTGTGTGTGTGCATTCCCCTGCCACCACATCATGTCTGCCATCGGCGTGATAAATAGGTGGATAGGTTTCACACAGCAGGCTTGGTTGTGGCTCTGCCGTGCGGCTCGGATCAGAATCCTGTTGGGAGGTGTTTAGCTGGTGTGGAGGGACGATGGAGCTGCGCTACATCTGGCTACAGAAACGCTAAAACGGCACCGCGGCCGGTCACGAGCTGCAAAAGAGTGTGTTCTCTACATGTAGTATGTGAACTGGTGTGTGTGTAACAGTAAAGTCAGCCTATGTGGAGGTCTACGGTGTGTGTGTGTGTGTGTGTGTGTGTGTGTGTGTGTGTGTGATGTGGCACAGCCTGCACTGACTTGTTTCCTCCCGGTAGCTGCAGCTCACAAAGCTGCTCTCAGTCAAAGGTCTCCTTAGTACAAAAGCTAACGCTTCACACTCACCACAGGAATGCTGTTATGCACTAACACACACACACACACACACACACACACGTATCTATATATGCACGCATACACTTATTGCATGCTCACACAGGCAAACGTGCCCACACACACACACACACACACACACGCACACACACAGAGCTACAGTAGGTAACCGCGGGGTGATTAGATTGAATAAGTGCTGTAAAAACACTGTCATTGTAAACCATTAGAATATTGACGACATGCCCGCTAAGTGCACCGAGAGTGTAATAGGTGAAGGTGAGCGGTGCCAAGGAGCTGACAGTTTCCACTGGAGGAAGCTGAAGCTCTGGAATTAGCTTCCCTGTGCAGACTTGCCTGATTAGTGAACTTGCACCAGAGGACAACATACAGTGAAACACGAGCTGGATTCTCTCACCGTGTGTTTGCATGCGTTTACTTACTGCAATTTCTAATTTTTTAATTTTTTTACATTTTTACAGTTTATGATTTAAACGTGTGTATTCTTTGCATGTGTGTGTTTAAATCTCATCATGAAGTTCAGGGTGTGCAAAAATGACACAGGAACCATCCTGGATTCTTGGTGCCTGAGAGTAAAGGGAACGTTTATTAAAGTTACACACTAGAAAACAGTGATTTTAAAGTTGCATGTTATATGAGAGCGCTGCATGCTGAGCAGGGTGGGACCCCTGCTGTCCGTGGTGTGGTACTGCTGCTCAGGATGAGCTGGAGATTAAAGGTGCACTGTGCATAAGCTTTGTTCTGTTTAATGTGCTGTCTGTGTCTCAGATGAACCACTTTTTCTTTCTGGTGAAGCGTTTCCAGTGTTTGAAACCTGCTTTGTTTACCTTTATGCTCACTCTTCTTTTTCTTTCTCGTGTTGGTGCTCTTTGTTCTTTGCACATTATCACCACCTGCACATCAGTGGACTCATAGAACTAATGGTGGAATGTGTGTCAGCGCTCCACGTAGGCAGAACAGAGCTCCATGACACTACCGGTGGTCAGAACTCAGCACCTTCAGCTGCTAAACCATCACGTCTTCATCACACATCAGATCTCCTGTGGTTCACGTGTCTTTGTTTGTCTCTGGTCTCTCCAGGTGAAGAAGAGCAGGGCTCCATGGCCGAGGTGTCCTACTACTCCTACGAATACGACCCAGATTCGGATCCTTTCCTGGCCGATGCAGATGGAGGGGACCAGTTTGACCTTCCTCAGACGGGGGCAGGTGTAGCGCATAAGGTGCTGCTGCCGGTCGACACCCAGCTGCCCACGCTGGACACAAAAAACACTCCTGAGCGATGGTACGAGCTGCTGCACTCATGTTTCTGTTGTGGGTCGTCTGCTTTGTTTTCATCTCTTCAGGGCCGATACCGATACAGATTTTCGGGATCATGGAGACCAATAACTTATATTTGCAGTAAAAATAAAAATGGCTTCGTTTGTTTAAAGTTTACATCAATTCAAAGAGACGTTCTGGTGGCAAGATGCCATGTTTGGTGCAAATCAGTTAAAGATATCCATAATAATGATGTAAGTGATCAGAAAAATGCTGAATATCGGTCCAATAATCAGCCAGGTTGATAATAGGTTGACTCACACTTTTTAAAATTTATTTCTTACACCTTGGATTGATCAATGTGACAATCCAACAGTCTGTTTTCTGTCCATTTTCAATGTTCTCCTGCGCATTAATTCAGCTAATTCCCTTTTAAATAACACCGTCTTTGACTTGAAAAACTGAACATATCAAGGAGTTTAACGCATCACCCCAAAAGTATAACAAACATCTGTTGCATGCATTTGCTAAATAAACTGTCCTCCTGGTATCTGCAGTGTTTTAACCACAGCAGCATGGTCGGAGCAACAGAAGTAAACCGGCACAAAACTAATGTCTGAAAGTACATTGAGGTTTAATTTGTAGTTTTTGTTTTGCAGACATCAGCAATGAACAGCAGGAAACGAACACAGTGTGAATAAGTGCATGATGTGGACTGAATGACTCCGTTAAAGTTAACAAAGTCAAATTAAATTCAGGTTTTGTTATAAAGCGTTGCGGGATCAAGTCGAACACTGACCGTGACAAAAGTTTGTTCTGTGAAAGATGTTTGAACTCGGACGGTTTCATAACAAAAGCTTGTCTCCTGTTTTCTTGTCGCCACAGAAACGCTGCCAGCATGAAGCCATACCTTCCTCCAAAACTGTACATTACTTGTGAATATGCTCGTGAATGAAAAGAAGAGAAGAGAGAGACTTGAGACTTGCTCGGCCTGAGAGGAGGAGGTGCTGGGGTCTGGAGCGTCAGAGTGTGTGTGTGTGTGTGTGTTAGACTTGGTGTGGATGCCTGTGTGTGTGTTTGCGTGTGGTTGCTGTTCAGCTAGTATCCTCCAGACTTTTACGTTTTATTTCCTCTAGACTCTTAGTCACCAAATAGGCACCATAGCGTCGTTGTTATTCACTGTACTGGCTTTATAATCACTAGAAGAAATAATCAAGTATTTATGTTTGTAATTACACCCGACGTTAAGCAGAATATTTTGTTATATTTTCTATCTGTGGTATTTATTTGTAGCTAGAGGTCATATCATTTCTATTTTTTAAGTCATCGCCCGCCCATACAGTTGACTTTTTTTTGCCCTTGTGGTTCTTTAAGATATCCAAGGATGTTTTTTTTTTCTATCATAGCAAGCTTTAACCCAATTATTGAAATGTTTGATGAAATTCCTGTACTGGTATCCTGCTGGGAACAAAAAGACATATGCAAACCATATGCTTTACAGAAACATAAGCTGAAATGTTTTTCATTTTTAGGATTTTTTTGGCTTTTTGTCTTTACTCGACAGCACAGTAGAGGCTGACAGGAAACATCAGGAGGCAGAAGGGGACCGATGAACTTTACGGTTACAGAAAAAACTCCATGCGGCCGCCGGCTCAAAGGTTCTGAAACTGTTGTACCGAGACGCCGTCTGCTCTCGCCGCTCACCTTACCTACCTTGAGATTTGATTGTACAGTTCATAAGCTATTTTGTTTTTGTTCAAACTTTTTGATTCGTGAAGCAATCAAGCTAAAAAAAATAAAAAATAAAGAATGAAGTTTTGAATTCCTGTAAATGTACCAAATTGGATGAAATGTAACCCCGACTCATATCAAATATTGTGATTTTTAAAACAAATGAGAATAAAATTTATATACAATCCAGGGGTTTGATTTTTGCTTCATCTGCTCTCGATGCAGATAAAAACCTTCCTCCTGTTGTTTTCCTCGTTTCTTTGTTCTTTATATGGTTTTAATGCATCAGTCCATTCAGACAGAACTCAGGAAATAGATTTGCCTCTTCATCAGGGGCAAAGTTCTGAAAGCATCCATCCATCCATCATCTCTACACCTTAATCCTCACCAGGGTCATGGGGG
>NW_007579565.1:129021-130448 GCF_000690725.1 Stegastes partitus | reverse complement strand
TTATTAGAAGATGTATTTAAAGTCTATGAGAGAGCTCTGACCCGACGCTAAAAGCAGCTTTCCTGTCAGCTTAAATAGAACCAATTGTGCTAACAAACCTGCATTTCTGAGGTCATGACCTCAGCTTTATGAATAGTCTGCCTTTGGAGACTGCTTTGTGAAGGCATTAAGACACTTGGGAGCTATGAGGGCCCCCCGTGTTAATCTAATGATTGCTGCAGCATAAGTAGCATCAATAGCTCACAGGTAGGCCTTAGTAAGCAGAGCTCCCCGTTCAGGTGGCATCCAAATGTCAACGGCCACCTCAGGACTCGCCTACGCATTGTCACCAACGTCTGTGAGGGTTCAGGGGATGAAATGCACAATGAGAGGACATGTAAACGACCGAATTAAACTTCCCGACTCTGTAAACCAACACTTTATGCTTCGTGATGGTATTGACAGTCAGCTGATGCGTTACACAACAGCTGTAATGTTCAATAAACAGAAAGTTTTCACGTCTAGTGTTGCAGATCACAACAAACCAAAAATGACCCGACTTTCTTATTCATAATGTGAAATACGAGCCCCGCTCCCTTGTTGACAGCCCTCAGCAGCTTCTCATGCATGTGCCTGTCTGAGAGTCAACAGTGAAGTCTGGAGTCTTGGAGGACAGTGGCCATTGTCTTCACACAAAAAGGCAGCCTGACGAAGACTGCCCCCAGGTGGAAAACGGGGTTTGCCGGCCGTAAGTTATTTTCAGTTTACGTAACAGTGATGAGGCATTTTCATTAACAACAAAGACTAGACAAGGGCCCTGCAGTAATCTGATCAGATCCCGGCTATCGGATTAGATCAGATCTTGAAATAATAGGTTGTTTGTTCAAAAGAAAGGACAAAAGGATTCCATCATCAGAGTAGATCATAAAATCAAGGCTTGGTTAAGATGTGGATCAAACCCCTGCAGGCATGTGTTGCTCAAGATGTTTTTGTAGTTTTAGACTACCAGTGATATATATATATGTGGATTATCCTGATTCCAGTGGATTGTGTATCAGCAAGTAAATGTAATAAAACTTAAATAATGTAACATTTGTGTCATATAGTTTGTTTTAAATTTCCCTTTTCACATGATGTAGCTGTAACTACAGTGATGATACAGACATTAGGCTACCTGTTGAGCCTTTTAGGTAAGAAAAAAAGAAAAACAAAGGATTAATGAATCCTCGAACAGCCATCAATACCAGTGTCAAACCCAGACCTAAGATCTGCCTCCTAAAAACAAAGCTTCAATGTCTTTGTGAATGAAAGCTTTCTTGGTTTGTGGCCCAAATGAGAACTCTCACTGTTGGCAAGAAAGTGAATATAATTTCTATGAGCTGTTATTTCTTTCCCACTGGCCTTCACATAGCCAGAAGCAGATACTGTGATATGTATTTCCATTTAGA
>NW_007579565.1:122967-128533 GCF_000690725.1 Stegastes partitus | reverse complement strand
TAAACAGGTTTATTTGATCCTGGATAGCAAAACCTGGGATGTTTTAATCCAGATTTTTGTTTGGTTAGGTTTTAGGTATGACCATTATTTGACCTTCCATTCATCGCAGAGTTTACGGATTGAAGAAATTTTATGGCAGGTTTTTAAAAATCTGTCCATTCCAATCAAAGTCAGCTGATCTGTACAAACAGCACTGGACATAATGTTGACAATGACAGGCTTCATAACAGCAGAAGTTGTAGTCGGGATGTTTTCAAAGCAATACGCCTCATTAAAGTGTCTACTCCTTCGTTTTCACATCATACTTAAAGCCAGTGCAACTCCGTTTCTCACACGACGCTTCAGATTGAGTATAATGAGGACAGACATTTAAAAATCACCACCTACAAGGTTTTATTGAATCACGTGAAAATCTTGAAAGATGGGAGAAAAATTAGTCAATGCACTACAAATATTTTATGTTACATAGATTAGAGGTCTTCCATCCTGAACTCAAACATTGACTGTGCCCTACCGAACAAACATGACAAACATTTGCCGTAATTCTTAACACCCAGCTCTTTAGAGAATGGGTTCAAATCTATCAAAATATGCTTTGCACATTACAGTAAAACTTGGCATCTAAAGCAAACTAAATGACAAACAAAATAAAAACAAAAACCATATGGATACAGGTGTATTTCGTATTTTTTTTTTTTTACAAAAGGTAAAATTAATCATACAAACTGTTGAAATTTACACAATGTATCTGACAAGACGAGCATATTTTCACAGCAAACTTGTTTGCCAGACCCATTCCATTTTTCTCCTTCAGAAAAGCAAGTAAGCTGTCAAGGGCAAGAGGTGCAGGTTTGCATTCGGGACATTCATTACTCACACGTAGCACTTAAGCTGAAAAGGTCAAAGTACCATTCTGGCACAGAAGGATGTGGAAGGTTTGAGGGGTCTAAATAAAGGGCTAAAATGCCCATTAACAGTTAAATATATACCAATGACGCTTTCTGGAATGTCCAAAAGCTCTGAAAAGTGATGAAACCAGAGTCCATTCAAAAAATAAAATAGACTAAGGCTTTAGTCGTCGAACTTGATTTTCTTCCCCTGGGGTTTGGCTCCAAATCCTCCACCTCTTCCACCTAAAATGAGAAAAAAAAAGAAGCTTAATTTACTGGCCAGTATTTAATTCACCAACTTAAAATGATTGAAGGGGACAAAAGGAAATGGAAGGGGATAGACGTATGATCGAGTCCAAGCGCTAAATCTGATACATTAAATACAGGCAAGCGGACACCAGATCCTTAACTTCGTCCAGCTATTCGCAATGAAAGTCATCTCTTGCTGCTTCTGGCATCGATTAAACCTCTAAGCTCATGTTTAACAAAATGTGATATCTATAAAGGTTTTTCAGTGACTATAATCCGTTAAGCCTGAGACCGTTCCACTTCCAATGGCTGCCTTCAGTTTAAACATACCTGCTCAGATTCAACTGAAAGACTAAAATCACTCAATAGTATGGTGTAATATCTGAGTAATTCAAACAAATATTTGAAATGGAAACTGATTCTAAAATAATGATGATGATGCGTAAAGCTCTACCCCTACAAGCTGGTTTCTTGGGTGTATCAGATATGAAACTCTGACTGTCTAAATCTGTGTTTTTGACAACAGTCGTCAGTAAACGGCTCGGCCATGGCACCGACTGCTTATATCGCTCATGGTCTGTCCCTCAACAACTGATGCCCGTCAACATGATGGTTATTTGCATTTGAGGTGTCAAAGTAGATAAACATTTACCTCCAAAACCGCCACGTCCGCGTCCACCTCCACGAGGACCGCCTCTTCCTCCTCCTCTGCCGCCGAAGCCGCCGCGACCGCCGAAGCCGCCCCGGCCTCCTCTGCCGCCGCCGCCACGGCCGCCGAAGCCGCCTCCGAAGCCACCACCGCGGCCCCCACGGAAGCCGCCCTCGCCCTTAGGCTTGGCGTAGTCCAGGGTCACCTTGCTGCCATCGATCTCGCCGTCCTCCATTGCCTCCTTAGCTGCTTTGCAGTCATCCTCGTTGTCGAAGTCCACGAAGCCAAAGCTGCAGGGCAACACAGCGGGGGGGTTAGCTATGCTTCACTTTAACAATCATGGAAAATCAACTGATTTTAAAAAATCTAAAAACTGCATTTCCACTAACAATGCTCGGTACTGCAGCCAAAATGGTAACTAGTGACTATTAATACATTTCTAAACACTTTAAGTTGTGTTTCACATCAGACATGGGCAACTCCCACTAAGGTAGCTGCCTGTTTAACTGCGAGTTTGCTCTACTTCTCATGCGAATCCGTTCACTGTCACTGTTGGACAGAGCGGTGCTCACGAGAAGACTTAACTGAGGGAGTGTTTGCATGTCTCAGAACTTACCCTTTTGAGGACCCTGTGTCTCTGTCTGTGACTATCCTGGCTGCAACAGCACCCTCAAAGGATTCCTTAAGGGTCTGATCGGTAGTGTCCTCAGACAGCCCCTTGACAAAGAGGGTTTTTGTTGGACCTGGTAGAAAAGAAAAATCATTCAAATTTACCACAAGGATCAGTATTTGTACAAACACACATGCTTCAACAAGCTAAGGGCTTATGCTGGGACCAGATCAGGACTTGACTATCTTTATATCTTCACAGAGTGTCAGGAGTTCAAGTTTTCATCACATCTGGCCAAAACAATTTTTGGATCATGTCCAAACTAACAACTCCAGTTTGTAGACGTACCTGCGTTTCCCCTGCCGCCATCTCTTCCACCGCTGTTCTGGCTGTACTCCAGTCGGATTGACCGGCCTTCGATGTCTGCGTTGTTGAGGTTTTCCAGAGCTTCCTTAGCATCATCTGTGGTGTCAAACTCAATGAACGCAAAACTGAGGAAAGAAGAGTAACATTGGGGAAAAGGGGTCAATGCAGTTATTCACATAGAAAATAAATGAACCACGCTTTATTATTATATTATTCCACAATCAGGCATTTCTACTTGTTGCACAGCAGACATAAGCGACGCCCACATGAAGACGGGGCAGGCCTGTTCTAACTGTGCTTTGGCTCTGCTTCTCGTGCGAATCCGTGCACAATCATGGGTAAGACTAAGAGGAGCTCATGAGAAGGATAGCAAAACCATAGACGGATGCAAAACCGTCTCTGGACCTAAACGTGTCACGTTAGTCGCCACATCGATACTCACCCTTTAGGCCTGCCATCTTTCTGTGGAATCCTTATAGAGACAGCCTTCTCAAATGTGGATTGTAACACTTCCTCAGTAGCACTGAATGCAAGATTATTTACTACCAGCGTTTTATTGACGGGTGCTGCTGCTGCAAGAAGAGCAGAAAGGAGACTGGTTAGGCAAAGAAAAAGCTGCTTTTTCCATCATGATATTCACAAAAAAAAAAGACATTAGCGTCATAGCTGGCCAATTGCTAACACAGGCTTAATTCAGAAGCATCATGTTGTGTATACCAGTCAGCATTATAATCATAATTGAAATAAACGATTACTGGTCTTTAACTAAAGGTAGTGGCTAAAATGTTTCAGTGAGTAACAGAATGACTGATCAACATGCATCGTTATCCCAAGGACAAGTGGCACTGCTCAGCAAACACACACATATATAATAATTAGCCATGTGCCCAACTCGTTATACAGTTTAACTACCAACACCAGACTGACAGCTTCACAGTCGAGGAGTTTACCTGACACTTTGGCTCCTTTCTGGCTCTTTTCTCCAACAAAGTCGATCATTATGGACCTTCCCTGTACGTCAGCTCCCTGGGCCTCCTCCAGCATCTTCTCTGCTTCAGCCTCAGTTTTGAACTCGATGTAGGCAATGCTGCAAAGCGGAGAAACGGTTACACGTCTACGACAAGATCGCAAATTAAGAATCCTTGACAGGTTTGAGTACCAAGTAGATATACTGCATTCAACTAAATAAGGAGAGCCATTGTGCAACTATGACTAGAAGTGACCGCCAACTATCAGTAAGTCAGTTACCTATGCCATCTGTGGTTCTGATCCAAGGCTACCTTAATATGACTCAAAGAGATTTTGGGTTTCCTGTATAATTTCCCCCATCGGTATAATTTTTACTAAGAAGAGACAATGCGACATGCTGGCTTATCCTCACCCTCTGTTTGAGCCGTTCTGGCCTGGAGGTAACCTGACCTCCACGGCATCCTCAAAGACTTCTTTCAGGTCATCGACGGTCGCAGAGAAGGGAAGGTTCTTGACAAACAGCGTCCGTGCATCCCGCTCTATGGGCCAGATGGAAAAGTCAGCATGACATCGGAACCAACTTCTTTTCACTCTTTTGAGAAACTTAGATTTTTCTCATTTTTTACCTTTCTTGCCCTCCTGTGAGGTGTCTTTGCTACGGGCTCTGTCCAGCTTCACCTCCTGACCCATGACCTTCTTGCCGTTGAGCTCCAGTGCCTTCTGCAGGTCCTCTTCAGATCCAAAGTCAACATAACCAAACTTCCTGTTGGGGTAAGTCATAAAATAACTATCAGACAGTCCTGCTTCCCTAAATCTGGGTTTTACAAACAATGTCCCAAAATGTAAATAATGGTAATGACACAACACTTTAACCTGCCAGTGTATGTTTGAAGGATTAACAATTGACTCTTAGCACATTAATAGATTATAATGAATGAACTCTTATCTGGATCTAACTTTCTTAGATGACCTTGGAGGCAACACCTCAAACAATGCTCCCGCTATAGTCACTACAAAGAAACCTTGAAAAGCTTGAGTGACAGAAAGGCAGGTTTAAGATATAAGAAAACGGCTTCATCCCTGCTCACAGCCAAAGGGATAGGTAGTTTGTTTGAAATGTTTTAACATGAGCACTTACTTTGATCCTCCTAACCGGACATCGGCGACCTCAAGGTCGTTCTTGGAGAAGAACTTTCTCAGTGATGATTTGATCTCATCAAAGTCTTTGGTGGAGTTCAGGTTTCCAACAAATAGACAGAACCCTGGCAAAACACAACACACTTCAACTCAGTTTCATTGTGATCAAAGAACTGCAGTAATTATTATACACAGTCATGCCAGATGAATTCAGAATAATAAAGGTGACATCACACATCAGTATTAAGTCCCTTGTTTATCATCATAAAAGGCTGAAATCTGATAAATGGGCCACTGCATTCATTCTTACCTTCTCCATCTGCCTTTGCTTTCTTGGCAGGTGGCGTGTCTTTCTTGCCCTCTGCCTTCCTCTTTCCAGGTGTGACGGGGGCATCTGTTCAGAAAGTTGTAGTATTAAAGTCAGCCAGCAAATACAGAAGGAAGAGACTGATGATAGACACAGAAGGCTAACCCTGCAGAAAAGCAGTAGACAGACTTCTTCTGACTCAACAGAAAACGCATGAAAATCATCACTTTTAATTGCGGTAATTCACAACAAAACCTCTGGAATCCAACTAAAAGCCACAAGACAAGAATGTAGCAGCGATTGAGGATAGAACCGGCAGACGATGGAACACACACCGGCACCGAAGACATAGCGCTGCATTTGTTTTTCCTCCGTACATTACACACATG
>NW_007579565.1:114935-121849 GCF_000690725.1 Stegastes partitus | reverse complement strand
TGCTGGGTTCAGAATTAAATCAGGCTTTTAACAAGACCTGTTTTGCTTGTCAACGCTGCACTTACCATCATCATCTTCATCATCATCATCGGACTCCTCTGCAGGGGCTGCCTTGGCTGGTGCAGCTTTAGCGGGTGTTGCCTTTGCAGGGGTCTTCTTTGGTGGGGGAGCTTCCTCTTCAGAGGACTCCTCTGTAGACACATCACAAGAACTTAGTAGGTGATATTATGCTCAATTTGAGTACAATGATGTTTAACCCTTTCAACACTATAGTCCGCTTTACCGGTCTGCCGCTTTGATCCCGTCAACCCTGCAGACCGGTAACGCCGGCTCCGGTATATGGTGACTTTCTGTTACATTCATTTTGATTGTCTATCAGTGGGAATCCCCGTATGTGAACAAGCGACTCAGTCGTGAAAAAAATTATGCAAATAGGAATAATAACAGCTGCATACAGGGTTCTTGGCAGCGTCATAACAGAGTAATGACCCATTATGCTGCTGCCTGAAATAAATTCACTGCAAATTGGGCCGATACGTTGTTTTTGAGGGTACTTAATATGAAAATATTTAATGCTAGCGTAATCGTTGACGACCCTTCCCCCCGGTACGCTGTAAAGGAATCCTAGTGAGGACCCTGGCATATATTCCTAGTAATTCAAGCCAAAGTTACTTAGTGTTGACAAGGTTAACAAATCCAAATTTGTGTGTTACATGTGTCATCAAAAAAAAATACCTAACTTCGTGCACATCCATCACATCTGACCAATGTCTAATGCATTTAAAGGCAAGTGTGTCACTTTCCTAGACGTTCAGATAGCCCGAAAATAGACTTCAGGGCAACAAACTATTTTTTTTCATGTATATTTTCTAATGTGTAGTATAAGAAAAACACATACGCAAATAAAGTCAGATTCAACAGCCCAAACTCCCTTGCACTACAAATCCTACTCATTTAAAGACATGACACGTGAGAGTCAGGTTGCATGCAAATAAACAATTTCACTTACCAGAATCATCGTCGTCATCATCGTCATCCTCACTTTCTGCTTTTTTGGCAGCAGTACCGTTTTTAACAACCGGGGTGGCTTTAGCTGGTGTGGCTTTCTTCACCACTTTGGGGGGAGGGGCCTGCAAATAAAACAAGAAACATTTGAGTTTACTCTTTAAGTGGCTTTAGACATGCACACAAAATACTCAAAGACATGAAACTGAAACAGGCCGTACCTCCTCTTCCTCATCACTGCTGTCCTCTTCACTAGATTCCTCCTCCACTTCTTTAGGGGGCGGAGGAGCCTTTTTCTTCTGATTTGCTTGATTATTTGCTGCCTGCAAGAGAAAAAATAATTTTAAAAAAAGATTAAAATTCACTTTGCCTCCAACATGCAATGCATAAGGTTAACTACCTAGGAAGTACTTGCAATTATGGCACTCCAGGTAAATGCACGTCAGCATGTTTGCTGCCATGGGGGGCTGACACCATGTGGTTCTTTACAGTTCAACACTAAAGCCCCCACCTTTTTAGACGCTGATGATTTAATCATTCTACAAATTAACTAAGCCGGTTGAACAGGAAACCCTTTCGCGATAGCTGCCTGCGTGTATGATAATGTGTATCTCGGTTTTGGTTGCTCGCCTCGTGTGTCACTCCGAGCAGGCGCACAACCCACGTGGAGCTTAAGGGGTCGGCCAGCTAGCATGTCGGCTAATTTTACCGTTTGCGGTCAAACTTTTACATTTACACCGACCAGCTATCAAAAAGCGAGCAATTAAACTGCATGTTAAATGATTAACGTTAATTAAACGAGCTACGGCAAAGCATAGATACGTTAGCAAATAGAAGGAAACGTGCGTCAACTATAAATTTGGACCGTGCTAATGCTAACGGTTAAATCATGCTAACACGATGCGCAGACGTCTGGTTTTACAAGATTATCCGTCAAATGTTTGCACTGCTGGCCGGGTTTCGTTGGATATTTAATTTATTTTCTTCTCTGCATGTATAAACTCCATGCTCACGTCGAGGACGCGCATGTATGCCATCTTGAGTGTTCGTTTAGCGTTTAGCGGACCAGGCCCGGGAGCCGAGCAGCACAAAAACATGGCTGATCTCCGGCCGAGAAGAAACGATTAGTGCGGAACGATTTCACCACGCTTTCTCGACGGAGCAGACTCTTTAAAAAAAACGCCATAATTTTAGAAAAATAATGCACGCTTTGCCGCACACGAGCAGGCATTTTTAATGCGCGTTAGTTCCCCTATTTTCTCACACACGCAGCAACTTGTGCGCGGAGGCCTCATGCGTAAACACAGCTTCATTTCTACCACAGGGCGCGTACACATACGATTTAACAATAAAAAAAAAGACGTCATTCGGCCTTACCTTTGCTAGCTTCACCATGATGCTGCTGTGGTGTGTTTCAGTGAAACACGAAGAGCTGGACGTTTGAAGACAATTAACAAAAACAGCTACTGTATGCACGTGGCCGTGCCTACTCGGTGGGACATTGGACAGGAAAGACAGATTAGACGAAGACGCGCTCCTTACTCTCCTGCTCTGCGCGCTCACGCGGACCCGCCCACATGACCGCGTCCGCCAATCACAAGTTGATGTTTTTACATCGTGGCTGCGCATCGCCTACATACAAGCAGCATGGAAATAATATTACGACACAGAGACACACTACTAAACGTTGCCTCGTTATATAAAAGAATTAATGAAATAAACAATTACGCGATAGTGTCTGTGTTTCCTTTTAAACCAGTGCTGTAATATTCAGAATTTAACGAGGAACTTTCATTTTCACGTTTTAAATGTTAAAAGAAGTAGGAATGATCGACAGTTTCACGTCATAAATAAATACATATACACATAAAAAAAAGACATACATTGCGTGGTAGCAGTACAAGGCGTCTATAGACTCCATGCAGCTGTTTAAGTGAACCACGTGGGTCTGGCCACTTGCCTGAAGCCGTCAACCACATGTGGCATCATGTGTATGAAAAAAAAAAACAGAGCACAGACAGGATGGTAGTACTCATTCATTTGTACACATTTACAGTTTCACTTTACTTTAGTGCTTCAATTTCATGTCACTTTATCCACCATAAGAGGAAAACCCAACTGTTTAAATCTTCTACGTTGTTAAATTACCATCTGCTGCTGGGCAGATTCATATTTTATACATCCATCCATCCACTATCTATACACCGCTTAATCCTCACTAGGGTCATGAGGGGCTGGAGTCTATCCCAGCCGACTTAGGGTGAAGGCAGGGGACACCCTGGACAGGTAACCAGTCTATCACAGGGCTACACTTAGAGACAGACAACCAAGCACACTCACATTCACACCTACGGACAATTTAGAATCACCAATTAACCTCAACATGTTTTTGGACCTTGTGGGAGGAAGCCGGAGAACCTGGAGAGAACCCACGCTGCACGGGGAGAACATGCAAACTCCACGCAGAAAGATTCCGGTGCCCCCACCGGGACGCGAACCGGCATATTTTATACATATAATCATAAAATGCTTTATATTGCTGGTTAACCCACTTGGTCAAACATTTTCTAACCAGCTGCAATAATAAATTCATACTGATGTTGTCAAAATCATATGAAAGCATCCTGACTATGATCTAATGTAAAATATCATCCCCAGGGGATATGAACAGCACATCTGAGTAATTAACCCTGAACGCCACACAGAGGCAGCATTGCATTTTACATCCCTCACTCACAGCGGAGCCTCGGTGAAACAAGGCTGCCTGTGTTTTCATCAGTGAGATGTGAATTTGCTGTGTGAACATTGTCTTTATAGCAGATGTTGTGCCTTCATTCACACTTGTCAGGTGTCTCTCTTAAACTCTGGTGTCTTTTTTGTGCAGAAAAACTCAAAAAATTAATCCTATCAAAGTCTCCCTCCCACTTTACACCCTCTTAAACTCACATCATTCCACAGTGCCAATATATTCTTCATCTCTAGTTCTTGCTGTGACTCTCCTGCTCTGTGATCACTAATGTTTCTTTGATTGTTACCATGTCAGAGTGATTGAAAACTCTGTAGGTTAGTGTAGTACTACGCAGAGGCAGTATATGAACGAAGCAGTTCTCCACCTCCCCCTCAGTCTGCACCTGTTACGTCCTGCTGTCTCACAGGAGTGGATTAAATAGAGTAAATACAATCAGCCACAACATTAAAACTGAATTGAAGTGAATGACACTGATTATCTAGACAATGCGATATTATTTTGACACGTGACCCACCTGAACATTGTTCCAGACAAAGCTACACTTTTGAGAGGATTTTCTTCATCACAGTTAATTATTCCTGCAACCACACAAGGTGCCATAAAGTGAGATTGGAACTCAGCTGTGAAAACAAGCAGAAGTAAATCCCAAGTAAAGTTTCCTAATGTGCAATAAGTGTGAAACAAAACGTGTGTCACAGTCACAAAGAAGCAAGCAGCAGTTTCCCTTCAGGGCCTTTTTTATTCTCTGTTGCAGACTAATATTGAAACTTTTTTTTTTACAAGAGGGCGATATCCACATCCTGCATGAATTATAATGCATCAAATATAACAGAAAATCTAAGTAGGCCACATTTACACCACAATTTAATGACAAAAATAAATAAAAGAACGGGAGAATCAGGGTAAAAACAAATGCAAGAAATCTGATGATCCAGTCATTTTGTCATTAAAACCTCAGCGTGTAGGTTTTGTTGTGATGTTTCTAGCTGTAGTATTCACTTTCTGTTTCATTATTTTGGAATGTGTGAGCCACGGGGAGAAAATAATCCCGTAAGATATTGCACATTTACTGTTATGCAATCTTTTATGTCAGATTTTATTGCACCCATGAGACTACTTTTTTTTTGTTTGCTTGTCCTCAATGAAAACCTTCAACAAACAGCAGCTTTGCCACAAATCTTGGCTTAACACAACTCGCAATGCAGAGCACTGAGTTTGAGACAGTGTTCCTCCCTGTTGCTGTGCTTCATCTTGCGACAGGTGTTGTCTTGATTCAACACATTGTTTCCTTTCCTTTCTCAGGTGCCCATTTGTGCCCATTTCGCCCCCTGCAATTACAACATCAGCTACATGAGGCGTGTGTGTGTGGTGTCTTTGTGATTCTCTGTGTCAGTTAAGCTCTTGTCCTGCAGCGTAGCAGACTGTACTATAGGATATGCATGGTGCTGGAGTGGTGCTGACTCCGGCCTTTCTGAGTGCATGTTCTTCCTGCGTGGGTTTTCTCTCCAGGTGCTCCACTTTCTCTTACAGTGCAAAGACAAGCCTGGTAGGTCGACTTTTGTCCCTCTGTTAACCTCTTCTTCGCCTAGTGTCAGCTCCAATAGCTTTGCACAGACCTTTCCCATTTAGTGAAATTTCTTTTGTAGATAAAAGCTGCAACATTATGGTAAATGGTCACTTATATAATGCTTTTATCAAAAGTGCTTTACACTGTGTTTCTCATTCACCCGTTCACACACACATTCACACACCAGTGGCGACAGAGCTGCCATGCAAGGTGCTGCCTGCCATTGGGAGCAACTTTGGGTTCAGTGTCTTGCCCACGGACACTTTGTGGAGGCGATCGAACCGCCAACCTTACGATTGGAGGACAACCCGCTCCACCACCTGAGCCACAGCCGCCCTAAGTTATATCAATCAATCAAACAAACTTTATTTGTATAGCACTTTTCATGCAACGAAAGCAACACAAAGTGCTTTACAACCATTAAAAACATGAAAACCCATCCCTCCCACCCTCCATATATACACACAACCATACACTCTCACCATCCTTACTATCCTCACTCCAGACATTTCTGTTCTCACTTACACACCGTACTATAGAAGTGCCATGTCCTCTTTTATGCCTTCACCAGATATTTGTCGTATGATTTGCACTCCATAAGAATCATCCTTTATATTGGGCCGCCGTGGCTCAGGTGGTAGAGCGAGTCGGTCGACGATTGGAAGGTCGGCGGTTTGATGCCGCCCTGTAACCTGTGTCATGGCCGTCGTGTCCTTGGGCAAGACACTCCATCCGCCTTACCTGGTGTGAATGCGTATGACAATCGTAGGTTACCAGCACCCTAATGAATGTGTGTGAATGACTAATTGACAGTGTGAAGCGTCTTTGAGTACCTAGAAAAGCGCTATATAAATCTGATCAATTATTATTAAATTCAGTTTATTGCAACATGATGGGGTTTTTTTTGCAACAGGTGTCTTCCCTTCTTGCTTCCCTTAACGCTTCGCTGCCCTCTAGTGTGGGAGTATGTTCATGCAGGTCATTAATGTTACACCCCTTGGTTGAGCACTTTTTTTTTTCTTCTTTTAGTTCTGTTGTATTTTCTCAACATATTTTTTTAGTTTGTTATCTGAAACATTAGCAGCACCGTGCAGGGCTTTGAATCCTGACTTGAATTTTAATTCTTCAGTCTGGGGGTGACCTAACTCTAATGAAAGCTATTGTCACACTCAGTACGCACATTTTATCCCCCTCTGAGACAGAATAAACAGAACCCGTAGATACTCCTCCATTACTTTTCTGAGTCTCAGCCGCTTCTGTGGGATTACACACGAGGAACAGCATGTCTCTGAAGCATCAGCTAGATAATTTATCGCCACCTTTTCCTCATGAACACACGTTCATGGACTCGCTATTGAAGGTTTTCATCTTATATTCTTCAGGAGCATGTTTGCTTAGGGCTTTTATTGTATTTTACACTGCTTTTTAAATGCATTTTTACTTTGGAACTTTTAGATAAGTGCATAACTCATTACTACAGTCGTCCTATAACTTGAATCGGTGGAAGTAAAGGCTTGACTTGGATCCAAGTTCCAAGCATCACTGCTACAAAACTTCATCTTTTATGTCCTCTAAATCTACCAACGTCGTATT
>NW_007579565.1:107536-114515 GCF_000690725.1 Stegastes partitus | reverse complement strand
ACAACTCTACAATTAGTGATCACAACGATTGATGATTTGGGAGTTTTACCTTGAATCACTCTAGGCCAATGTGAAATTCAGCAGTGCAATGTCACATTTCTACTTTCCCTGTAATGTTTGACTCTGTTCAATTCATTTTCAAATGGCCTAAGTCTGCATGGCACTGAATGTTGATTACAGAACCTTGGACCAGCTATAAAAGGCGTTCCTAATGAGGCCATGATGATGATGCCAGTCATACGTCTTCAACTCTCTGAGGTGAACGAAAAGTAGATGAACCATGAATCCAACTTATCCTTATCCAGAATAGTTGAGTCGGCATATGTACACGATCCTGGTGGATATTTTAATGTTACACGTGCCCCTGTTGAATCAGAATGCTTTGCTACGCGCCCTTCTCCGAACGTGAACAGCATTTCGTCCTCACTCCTGACAAGTCAGTACATCCGAGGTACCGCTTTTTTCACCCAAAAGATTTTACCAATTTCAGTGAAACACAAATACCCAGAGAGAACACGTGTAAGTGCACATGGAATGTTCTTTTTTTTTTTTTTTTTTATCATTTTTGAAAACATTTACAACTATTTAAGACAAAAGAAAAAGGTAACAAACAGAATTGACCTGCAGTTTGCATCCATTTTCAAAATGTTACATAAATAAAACTCATATTTATAAATATCTCTTTTTATAAACATATAAATAGTTTTTTTAAACATAAATACATTTATGCAGGGGAAGATGAAGTACATGAATGTACAGCAGCAGCAGCAGCAACAATATACAGCTTTGCGGTTTGTAGTTTTTACACCATTGTCCACCATGTTGTAGTATACATCTGTGTTTGTTGACCATTTTATATGGTATATATGTGAATATATACCTCCATATTTATCATATATATACTGCATATATATATATATTTCTATGAGGATTTTGTAGCATTGTCGTCTCAGTCTTTGTTTATGCTGGTCGTGGTGACTTTCGTACCGAAAATCTGTCACTTGATGAGTTTTTCTTTTTCTTTTTTTTTTTTCCCAGGTGAGAACAAACGCAACGTTTGTTGTCCAAACCCATCGTCCAGAGAGCTAGAGAAAGAAAAGAAACAGGAGACAACAGGTTAGACTGAGTTTTCACGGACGTCTTAGTGAACACAATTTATTCTGTGAGTTTTGTCCGGCGTGCATTCATCAGCCTCTCGTCATCCTGGGAACACTCTCAGTAAAGTTGTTAGACTGACTCTTCACCTCTGAACACATCCAAACTTTTAAGGGTGATGAAAAACACACTCGCTCATGTTAGTCACAAAATCACACTCCCCCCCTCATCAGGATTTCACAGTTTGCCACAACCACAAAAAAGGCCTCGAGCCTCTGGACTAATTGTGTGTCACCTAGCTTCCTCATTACTTCATTCACCAACACAGCTCCTTTGTTGTTTTTGTAAAGTAAATGGGCTTCCCAGAAAGATCTGGACCACCACAGGGTGCTGTATGTTCACGTGTGCGTATAAATGTGTGTGTCTGCATCCCCACTTCCTTCCTCCATCTCCCCCTGTCTTTCTTTCTTTTTTTTTCTTAAACATTCTTGTTTTCTACATGAAGCAGATGGGATCCTTCATAATGATGCGCGTAAACACAAGAGTGGAATTCCTAAATGCCCTCTGGATTGTTTCCCATACATCACTTTACATCGGTTTAAGTGGGTTTTCCTGCTGTCTTGAAGGGATGCCTGACCTAGGAGGGAACACCACCACACTGTGGGTTGAGGCTTAATAATATCACGAGTCTGAGACATTGTGCGTTTCCCCTCCTGCAGTTTAACATCATCTCAAGTATCCGCTGTGCTGATGATGCGGAGTCGGTCAGACACACGTGTGATTTCTTAAATCAAACTGACCTCTCACCAAACATATCATCTGGCACTTTACAACCACATACGATCACTGCTTCCCAGCTTCTACGCTGTATATTGCTGCAACTTATACCACGTTTTTATTCGAGCTTGACCTCACTGTGAATTCAAAGCACACACTGTACTGAGAGAACAACCTCCAAAATCTGGTTCTTTGGTCTTGCTGTCTTCCCTTTTCTCTGTCGCTCCTTTGTGCAGCTAATCTACTCTTTTTGTTTTTCCTCCGTCCTTTATCATCTCCTTCAATCCGTCACCTATGTGGAGTAAAGTAAAAATGAATATTTGATTCTTTCCCTACTTTCTTTCCTCATATTTTCCATTCTTCCATCCACCCTTTTGCACAATCCTTCCATAAACTACATCACTGTCCTGCCCTTGTCTCCTTCCTCAGTCATTCTTCAACTCTTTCCTCCTTTTTTTTTACCCTCTGACCTCTGCTTATATATCACTATGCGAGCCTACAGTTTATCCATCTAAGTGGGAGGTGGGACTGTGAGAGCGCACTCACCATCGCAGCGCTGCTCCGATCCTTAGCAGCCCATCCCGCTGATGGTTCCTATCCTGTCCATCTTGTGTCCGAAGCAGCCACTCCGTGACGTGGAGCCCCCTTTCTTGTTTCCTGATTTGTGTCTCCTCGTTGCGGGTTGGTCGTTAAGGAGACGAGCCCACATCCCTCTGGCCCGGGTGTCCATCCGTAAATCTCGCAGTAACCGTATCCGAGAGCGCACAGCGTCTAGCCGCCTCTCCCTCTCCTCCGACTCCAGAAACTCCGCCAGCTCCTCGCCCAGCAAACTTCTAAGAGACTGGAAGATTGAGAAAATAAATAAACGATGTCTTCCCTCAGGCAAAAGAAAAAAAAAAAGAAAAGAAAAAAGCCAACATTGTGCAAAGAGATGGGCTTCTGATAAAAACTGAGATACATTCTCGGTGCCTGTTTGAGCAGAGCAGTCATTTGCATACTGTCTGAGGTGAACCGCAACTTGGTGCATATTTAAGTACTTTCAAACACCATAAGCGTTCGCCCAGAGGGAACATGTTTCTGACAATTTATAGACGCTATTGAGCCGGAGAGTGGTTCCGTCTGACTAAAAACCAAATTTGGAAAAGATCCACATGATGCTGCTGCAGTAGAAACCTCAAAGGAATCCCCTGATATTTAGATTCTATTTGTTTACTATCCAGCTCAGATAAGAACCACAGGTGCCTGCTGCTTGCTCCTCTTTGGCATTAACTTTTTCTAAATTGTGACCATCTAAGCAAATAATAATCACTTCTGAAGCGGCGGTGTTCTTCAGTCTTTTCGGTGCCCTGTTGCGTAATTACGCGCAAAATAGTTTAGTTTGTTGAAGTTCAATTTTGGCAAAGATTTTGAAAAAAGCAGATGTTGATGATAATATAAAATCATTTGGAATAGAGTTTAAAAACCTCCTGATTTCAATGCCCTCCCTGTGAATTATTTCACTCCAAGTCTTCTTTTAATCGTCTTGTTTTGGAGAGCCCAGATGATTTAACTGTGCCCTCAAATGCTAAAACTGACAAATGATGGTGAGGAGCAAATCGGGGTTAAACATCACTGATTTAACAAAAAAAAAAAAAAAAAAAGTATTCTGTCTTTATAAGCCAAGTGAAAGTGGAAAAAAAATTACATGGAAGTTTTAGACTGCGAGTGTGGAAAAAAACTGTCTTTACCGAATTACTAAACATAACTGAAATTATGAAATATGATGCGTACAACAACAGTCCAACAGTCCTGGGCGCCTGGACCACAGAACAGCTGTTCACTCCTGAAGCAGCAGCATTCACTTTCCAACAGCCAACAGTGCGAAGCAAATAAATCTGTTCTCAGTAACAGGGTCAGTGAGTGACTTCTTCTTACCTTCTGCTGCGCCTGATTTAAAGGTTTTGCCCCCATCCTCTGTGAAAGCAGGGTGACCATAAGTCCACACGCCACCAAGTATGACAAGTTCATTTTGACAGGTCTTGTGTTCTTTCAGGGATCCCTGTGCGCTGAAGTTCAGAAAGAAGGACAGTAGCTGCAGCCAATCAGCTGTTAAACATAAGAGGCTTGAGTCCGTCCTTTACTCCAAAGCTCCTCAAGTGCTCCTCTAACTCTGTGTATTAGTCCTCACCGCTTTATAGCCAGCCCATGGTGATGTCATGACAACCTGCGTAATGGTCCTCCTTCCTCGCCAATTCCCTGTTTTCTCTACCTGCCTCTGAGCACGTCGTGCTAGGGATTAATTAAATGATACAAGCTCCGGTCACCGAGGGCTTTGGAGGAAATGATATAGGCTATAAGCGATCAAAAAAGCTCAGTCTTTTTAACTTCTAGACCCCTGGCTTCGGATGCGGCAGCTGAAACCAAAGGTGGTTTCAAAGGCTGCGCGTTAAGAGCTGAAGAGCGACTTTGGCAGAGAAATGACTTCTGAGATGCCAACCGCCTGTCCTGCAAAACATCTTAACAAGTCACACAATATGCTACGCGTGAATGACATATTTTCCTTATAGAAGAAGTGAAAAGTCAAAGTCTGCCGCCGGAATTAAAGAATTGAAGTCATTTTTTTTTTTTAAAAAAGAGACGTTCCAGGGATCCACTGCGATCACATGTACTTTTCTTCATCCAAAGCCTTTTTTTGGAAAGCATCTTAAACAAGTGGAATTGTACTTGAAATAATCTGATATGTCTTTACATCACTACTGTGTCATCCTTCATTTAATTTAAACAAATGTCAGGCGGGTTTTTTCCCCTTTTTTCTTTCTGCCGCGTAATGCAAAGGAACAGGGATGGATTTAAGCATCTGTGCGCAAAGAAGTTACTTGACATGAAGCAGAGCGGTGACATCAGCCACATGGTGCATTCAAGTGAAACGGATCTGACGGCTCATGCGACAGGAATGATTCATACAGAAAATCATTAATGGTCGATCAGAATAACACTGTGCGCAAAAGTCCACACATCATTAGGTGAAATGGGATCTTTGTCGGATTTTATGGATCTTGGTGATATCTATAAGTTCTCTAAGACCTGTGGCATCACCAGAGGAACCACAGAACAAAACAGGCTAAAGGCACAGCCCACAAATGATGAATATTTTGACTGGATGTGTGTGTGACTCTATTCAGAAAGGCACCTGTCCACACTCAAAAAAACGAGGCTGATGTCCTTTATTCTTTACTTTCTGAGCTTTATTAGCTCCACACAGACAATCAAAGCTCTTATGAGTGAGGATGTAATGTTACCACAATCGTGTCATTTCATGTATGCTGCAGTGTAAATCCTAAAACAAAGCTGACTGAGACCATTTCAAACTGTCTTAAATGCCATATATGGCAAGAAAACTCCATGAAAAAGATTCTTTATGTCAAAAGGCATCACTCTAGTCTACCGTCAAGAACCGCAATCAGCACCATAAAGGATTCTGCAGTGCATCCCCCTGCAGTTCAGGTCAAGCATCATAAGGAAGCTTTTGAGGAAAATTCCTGTTTGCACCAAAGAGGTCCAGTAAAACACAACTTGGAGTGTAAATGGTTTTGGCTACAAGCTTTGCACTGCGGAGCCGGACGCTGGAGACACTCAGGTGCTCATCTGTAGCAATAATCTAATGACATGCAGTGTACCCTTTACTTAGGCGTAATAATTATCTTTAATATGCAGAGTTTAAAGCTTCACCCAGAGCAGGGACGCGCTTTAAAAAGTTGCAATCAATACATGAGTTAGCTGGTATCACGAGCTGACACATTATTGGTTAAACTCGACCCTGTCACCCTGCTAAGATATTGATTTGCTTTTCAAAAAAAGAAAATAAAAAATGTATGCAATTCCAGA
Organism: Stegastes partitus; assembly: GCF_000690725.1. Taxonomy (NCBI): domain Eukaryota; kingdom Metazoa; phylum Chordata; class Actinopteri; family Pomacentridae; genus Stegastes; species Stegastes partitus. The sequence continues at coordinate 108,779 of NW_007579565.1, read as the reverse complement.
TGAAATTAGAGGAGGTATGTTTTTTTTTTTTTTGCAGTGTTCTGCATGGCCCTGCAGAGTGGAGCTGCAGTTTCAGGCAGCAACGTCTGTTTTGGAACACACAGTGGCAGTATTTGCTGTGCCGAAAAGTGAAATAACCTGCATAGTCACATGTTTACTGGATCAATACGACCCTGTAAAAATAAGCAATTATTCAGCAGGTTATGAGATTTGAATATGACTTTTGAGAGCAGGTTTGGAATATGCAATGAGTAAACCTGATTTTGGGGGTCATGTATTTTGCATGTTTATCGAACTTGTGCAGGTCTGATGGTCATTAAAACGTTTGATCTGTGCCGAATTCTGTCACACCGATGGTGTTTGGATGATAGACAGCGGCGGTGTCTATCAACATATACCCAGTCTATTTGGTTGCACATCAGAAAATAACCAATTTACTCTGTACACTAAAACATGCTGGTTGTGATTTTGTAAGAAAAACAAAACAGTTATTTGATGCATCTTCCCAAAACTTTCCCCTAAAGTAGGGTGAAGGAGTCCTAAACATCTCTCAGTACTGACACTTAATCTAATATATAATAAATAGATGACCAACATGATTTTCATGACATTTACAGTCATAACACTCACCATGTGAACCCATTGCTCTCATCCTGACACAAAGATCTGCAGCTAAACACAAGACAAAAGTTCTATGACACTGTTTGCAGTGTAAAACCTGATGGACAAAGACAGTCTCTTTCGGCTAACAAATGAATCACTCTCCTCCTCAGTCTGTGTAATTGGTGGAAAAACATCTGCCTTGAGGAGGCCAAAGACAAAAGAAAGTGTTTTGTCTCTTTTGCTCCCATATGGAATATTTCCTTCTTTAAGTTGTGACCTCAGAACATCACTGGCTTTCAGCTGCACTTCTAAGACATCGTTTCTGAATAAAACATCTTTCCTGTAATCCTTTGATTCAGTTTGAGTCTTGGTGGCTCTTTTCTTCTGCTCCTGCTCTGCCATGGTGATTATCGTCACTCACACGAGCAGCTTCTTCTATTCAGCCACCAATGTCCAAGAATGAATAAAAGAATTGCTGGGCTGAATTTTTTTATTTTATTTCTTTTTTTTTTTTTTTTTAAGAAGAAAATGTAGGAAGACAGGCTGCAGGGTGGCGCAGTTGGTTAGCACTGTTGCCTCGCAGCAAGAAGGTTGCCGCTTCGCGTCCCGGTGGCGGCACCGGGATCTTTCTGCGTGGAGT
>NW_007579565.1:103164-105732 GCF_000690725.1 Stegastes partitus | reverse complement strand
GACAATTTAGAATCACCAATTAACCTCAACATGTTTTTGGACTGTGGAAGGAACCCGGAGAACCCGGAGAGAACCCACGCTGCACGGGGAGAACATGCAAACTCCACGCAGAAAGACCCCGGGTGTCCTCACCGGGACGAGAACCAGCGACCTTCTAGCTGGGAACCAGCGCTCCACCTTGCAGCTAAATGGAGTTATCTGTTCTTGCAAATGAACTCTTCAAGTGTAAAATTGTAGAAAAAGCACCTGCAAAATTCTGTTATGTTGAAGTGCAGGTTTCCTGATCTGGTTTCCCTGTTTTTCTTTTTCTTAACCAGTCATTCCTCCATGTTCTTCTGCAGCTTCATGCTCTTGACAATTTTGTTTCCAGTGCTTAAGACGAAACCAAATGTCATTGAATTCTTCTCCTGAAGGTTCACCTCGTTCAGCAACTGTATCTAAATCAACCCCACTCAAGCTGTGAAGCATCTGCGCCGAAGATGCTCGGTCTCTTCATATCTGACTAATCCAACTTCACTTTTCAAAACAACAATATGGAGAAGCTGAACTCCGCTGACCTCGTGTCCGTGACGTCTTTTACTGGTTTTCGCAAAACATTTTTCTGCGATTGCTAAAGCCTTTATTTTGAATTTTAACAAGTGAGTGACACATTCTTCCTCAGTGCCGCATGTGTTGTGTCACAAGTTTGTCTTTTTTTGGTATGGTTTAACAATGTTACACGCTTTTCCCGATGACATCACGCGGGTTACTGAGAGCACCTATTTTGCCATGTCCTTTTGTTCTCCCCCCGTCTTGCTCTGCCTTTTGCCGCAAATTCTTATCCACTTAATTTTCAGTAAATTTTTTTTTTTTTAGCTTTCATGTGGCTGAAGCGGCCTCGCTGACTTGCTGTACAAAACCTATGGAGGGGCCATGTGTTGCAGTAGCCTCCGCAGTGAGTGTCTACGGGAGGGTTGAGTGTCTTGATTCCTCTTCTGGGGTTTGTGTAAGACAAACTACAAGGCTGTTATGGTCCTATAAATAACGGTTTTATTGCGTGTGGAATTTTAATGCTTTTTACACAAGCGCTCTGAAGGCTTTCACATGTGCCAAAAACACGCTTGCCTTCCCTTCAGCGGTGAGGGACGGACACTTGACTAATGTATACAAAACGCTTCATCTTACGCTTGTTTTACTGTGGAGCAGCAACAGTGCATTTATGACGCTCGCTTTCAATTACATAAATGGTTTGGTGGAGTAAAAAACTGTTGTTGTGAGCGTAAAACAATCCATCAGTTCAGTGTGTGATGCTTTAGATTCAAACCCACATGCAGATCCATCCATCCATTATCTATACACCGCTTAATCCTCATTANACTTCTTGTGAACTGGGAAACACTTTGCAATATTTTCATAATCAGTGAGATATATTGCGAGAGTTTTACTATAATTGATTGCGTAACGGAAATGATAGTTTGCTCACTAGCTGGGTCGGGAAGGACAAAAGAGTTTAAACTGAAGATTAGAGGCTAAATTTAATAATTTAGACAATGTTTACTTAACATGCAGGAGTTTCCCCCCCCCTCTCTTTAATGCAGCACAGCTCAGTGCAACATTTAAGCAACTCCAATGAGGAACTTCCAGGGGCTTTGACAGTCACACTTTCATTCATTCTCTGCCTAAGTGATCTTGGATTTGAACCATCGTGCTATTAGAGTCTTTTAAACTCATTATTTACTGAATGAAATGATATAAAACCTGCTGGAGTGAAGCAGAATGGGAGCAGGTAGCCTGAAATGCTCTGCCTCCGTCCTGAGAGGCGGTGAAATAAAGAATGCGAAGCCATTCACTGGCACACATCTGTTGGTGAAGCATGAGCGTGCCTGTCTGTTTCGGCGTTCCTTTTTTTGTGCCAGTTCGTAATAAACAAACTACATTCACACATGCTACCCGCAAATTGTTTGGCAGTTAAAAGAAAGCTGTTTTCTAAATCGCCAGCAACATGTAGTTTTCTGACATGAGTCATGCATCCTTTCACTTGTGTGGTGTAACACTGCAGCGGCGCTTCTTCCACTGACTCACACATTTGTTTTCACTCAGACGCATATTATCGTTTGTGCGTCGTTCTTATTGAGTTTGATTTGAAGTAAGTGACCGTGTTGGAGTTTTAAAATCTTTGTCAAATATAATAATCCACATCACATGGATGCAGGGATTGAACGTGTCGCCTGACTGTCTTTTGCAGTTTACAGGATCTGTGTATGGAAACCTGTTGCCATTTCATACGAAAATATGCCGTGAGAATGGTTAGTGTGTGTTTGTCGCTGCCTTTCTGGGAAAGCTGCATGCAAAAGCATCAAACGCACTTTCACACTTGAACTTGTTCTATGGCACTTGTCCAGATTGTTTCCTCCTGACTAGATCCTTGCTTGTGTTGTAGCTGCTCTCAGATGTGGATAGAAGCGTCTGCAGAATGAAATTGAAGAGTTCATTTGCAAAAACAGATAGCTCCATCTTCACAAACCTTTAGAAAATCCACTTTTCCATCGTCTACCTGAGACAATATCAATCACACTTAAGTTATCTCTC
>NW_007579565.1:44360-101095 GCF_000690725.1 Stegastes partitus | reverse complement strand
ATGTCTTTATCCTCAGTCCATCTTCAGCTGCTTTTATTAGCAGCTATATTATTATTTTCTAAGGCGGTGGTTTGTGAGGCTTTTAAGGACTGGCTGTGAATATTTTCTGTTGCAATAACATGTTCATTCAGTTGCTTAAATCTTAGGAGGGGCTCAATTAAAAAAAATCTCTTTCGCACCACAAATATGGCCATTAGGGACCCCTGCTGTTCATTCATGTTGAACCGCTAGTCCCCGGGTCGATACAGGTGCAACAGATGAGTTTTCCCTCGAATGGTGGAATCCCTCCATAATATTGTTTAGCACTGGTCATGCATGAAGCCAAATACAAAAGGATGAAGAAACCACAAGTGGAATACAGTCATATGAACAATAGAGTTTTATGGCCTGTTCCAAAGCATGCACTTGTGCCTTTAGTTTATTGTAATTCCATAACCAAAATATACTGATGAGTTTTAAGCAGACATTGAAATGACTAAAACATGGGAAAAAAATCATCTTAAAAGCGATACAGATTCAGATCACTATTCACTAAAGACAGACGCCTGTTCTGTGTGAAGACCCGAATTTAGAAGCTGCTTCTTACGACACGACTCCATTGACCGTTTAGTTTACGGTTCATATATTTAACTCGTGAGCCAAAAATACTCCTCAGATTCCTGTGTGTAATTTTTATTTTTTTTTGCTCTCATGGCATATTGTCTCAGTCAGAAAAACATTCCAATCTGGTGGCAAGAGGAAAGAAAGAGGCTCTTAGGTCAAAAGCTATTCTTACCCAGATATTTTGTTTTCTGGACCACAATAGATGCAGCATGTCTGTTATTTTACTTGTTGTGTCTTTAGCACTTAAAGCGGTCCTTACTGCACAGGCACAAACTGCTAACTTCACCAAACACGGAGCCAATAACGTGAAAGTCATGGCATCAAGCTGAAAATAGCTTCAATCATCATAATAATTATTCATATTTTATTACTCTCCCCCCACCCATGCTTCATTATTGGTGCCATTGCCAGCATTAAAATCATAAAAGTGAATAATGTACAGGCCATTTTAAGAGCATTTATTTAAGTGTTCACAGCGTTACCACACATACTTGGTGACGGAAATGTTTTTTTGTTTTTTTTTTTTTCTCAAAGCCACTCTAACGCTGGTGTCACTTTTTTCAAACCCTGTGGAAAAACGCGTGTTTGGGGTTTGGGTGGCACAAGCTGTGACAAAACCACATGGAAACAGGACATTTCATCGCAGATATATAATCTTGCATCAAGGTTACGAATAATTTGCTTGACTGTAAATGAAGTGTCCTATTGCGAGACAAATGCCACTTCTCAGAAACACTGCAACGCACTGTTTCCCTAATTATTTTTTTATTTGAGACCAGTATTTCCCCCAATATCTAATTTATGAGTAATTGCTTTTAAAACATGTAGTGAGTCATGAGGATCATGGTTTTTGAAGCAATAATAGCTGCTTTATCTGAACTCAACAGAAGCTTATATGCTGCCGCTGCCATAGTCAACTGCACGCCAATCCACAGAAACTCAATAGTGCAAGGTACGTACGAGCTCAGCCATGGACTGCTCTGTGGGCATAACTGTTCCATTAAACAGCTCATGTACAGCATCATCTCACTGGTGCTATTTTTACCACTACTGAGTGCTGACACAGGTGTCTAAAATAAGTATGCGTTTTGAATAGGGCGACATTCTAGCAGAAGCACCCCAGATTTTTGTGGTGTTTAAAGTAAAAGACGCAACGACTGTGACCTTTGACATCCCAAAACATCTCAGAACTTTTGAAATAAAACGATCAGGTGAGACACCAACGATGAAATTCGGTGCTTTGCCTTATATTTATAATTCATCAAGTGCTGTAGCTGTAAAACAATCTTTTTAGACGAGGACTAAATTGTACAGCAGATGAATGCATCCATTCTATGGGTGGCCATGACTCAGTAGCGCAGATTGTCCACTAATGGAACAGTTGGCAGTTTGATCCCGGGCCTCTCCATGTGCCAAAGTGTTCTTGGGGAAGACACTGAACTCTTAGTTGCTTCCAATGGCAGACGAGGACATTGCATGGCAGCTCTGCCATGTGAATGGGAGATGAGGAATCCATTGTAATACACTTTGTAGAATGGTAGATGGTAAATGGTCTGCACTTATAAAGCGGTACTCACTTTTGACTTTTCAGTATTTTCTCATTCACACACACATTCATACACCAATGGCAACAGAGTTGCCATACAAGGTGCTGCCTGCCATCGGGAGCAACTTCGGGTTCAGTGTCTTGCCCAAGGACACTTTGACTGTGGAGGGGCGGGGGATCGAACTGCCAACCTTGCAATTTGAGGACAACCTCTTTACCATCTGAGCTACAGCCGAACCAAACTATGGTTCTATAAACTGTAAGAGTGGAGCATTTCCTTGTGTGTAGTTCTCCATTGATTAGATGGACTGATGTCCCACCAACATGTATATCTGATTGGACTCTGCTCTATGAAGCAAACTGCACTTTAGTTTGGTGAAATGTAAAACTTTACCAACAACAAAAAAGTCAAAACAGGTTGTTGTGAACTGTGTAGTTTGGTATGTGACAACTACCCTACCAGCTGCCATCTCTTCAGAGTTTAGGATTCTGTTAAAGCAGCAGTCTCCCCTGTCTGCCTCTGCTCAGTTCAGCACTAATACTCCACAGTATATGTATACTGTGGCTCAGACTGAACAATCAGTGCAAGTGATGCACATCCAGAGTCGCCCCTACCGCCAATAAGAAGCGTCTCGCTGTGGTGCGTCAACATGCAGACATTAGGTTAAAGTCACGTGTGGACACCCATCTAAAGAGCCAATCTCCAGAGCTGTGCCTTGCCAGCCACTATCTTTTTTGTTGCTATTGTCTTTATAATGACGGGATTGCAAGTTGTATAGCTCATGATAGTTTTCACCCTCAACAACTCAAGAGACACAGTGACGGCAGGAGTTGAGGAGAGGGAGCTGCTATGGGAACATTAATGTACAAACAGGGAGTGAGTGGAGGGGAATAAAAAGTATATATATTGTTTTCAGTAGCAGTGAACCTGAAATAGGACAGTGTTGCTAAATGCACTTACATGGAGCTGGCATTGGGGTTAAACATGATTCAGTGACATTTTTGCCTTTACAGCATAATAGTCGTTCTGTAGAAAATCCTATAATCATGTGTTTTCTAACTAGACTGGTGACTTCCCAGGTCAACAAGATAACTTTTTCAATACAGCTAGATGTCAAAATTAGTTTCTCAGACACCCATGTCTGATAAATATTTGTATTCACTGTTGAGTTTCACATGTTCTGAATGTAAGGACACGGAAAAGCTCTGTTATCAGGCCTTCACTTCATAATAAATAACACCACTAATACGTTTTATTTGTAAAATCAGGCAGCATCTCAAAGTGCTTCACAGAAAGAAGAGTAATAAAATGAAAATCAGTCAGTGAATGCACCACCAGGAAGGATTCACTTGCTGTGATTTTACCGCTATTATTAAAACTAGCGCATGTGTTTTATTGTGGCATATTTTCTATGTTGAGGAAGGTCTTTTAGTTGCTTTTTATAGCATATTGAAATGAAGTGAAACCAGCGAGTCCCCAGAAAGAATAAAAAAAGTCATTATAAAGTTGTCACATGACTGTCGGTAATGCAAACTTTAAGCACGAAGCATTTACTGGACCGGTTTTTACAAAACCACTGGAATGGTCCTTTAAAAGTGAAAAAATAGACACAGCCAAGACGCAGAGGTGTAATACAATTACTCGACCTACCGACTACAAAACAACTTACTCTTGGTGACAAATGATTTATAAATCATTCCTGTCGTAACGTCTGAGGACAGACTGCAGGCAGGGAGTGACGTAACCCAGCTGAACTAAAAAATCCAGAGGGGCAGATGCTTCATGTGAAGTCACTTCTTTACTCCACTTGAAAAACAACAAGGAATGTGTGTCAGGATAACCACAAAGGAAATTCAAAGGCTTGGTTGAGGGTTTTAGGGCATCTAGCTGATGTGTCTACACAGGAGCCACTTACAATGATGTAACGAGAAAGGACTCTTGGACAGGACAGCTTCGCTAACTATTTGACAGAATACTGACATAAAAAACTAAAATTAGACCCGGAACTATCCAGATGGGCATTCAAACCGAACAAAAACAGCGCTGGGTAGAAACTGGTGAGACAATTGTCCCAAATGGTCAATGAGTTTTGAAGGTTTATGAGATGACACAACATTACTCGGTCTTAAAAACTGGTGGAATTCCCTCATTCATGTTAGAAAAATGTCAGTCTGTACATATTTGTTTGTTGTGCCAGGATGATGGTGTCATTAAAGTAATTATGGGGACCAAGAATATCATCCACTTATAAAACTAACTTAAAATCTCTCTCTGTCATTTATTATTAAACCAATAAAAACTCATCTGTGTATCAGCATAAGTGTCTGCCTCTCTCTCTCTCGATTCTTCCCTCCTCACTTGTTGTAGCTCGAGCACACCAGCTCACCGACAGCTCTGTTCAAACACTGCAGAAATACTCTAAAAGACACAATGGAAAGCTGTAATATTCAGATAATTCAGCACAGGTTTAAAACGGAAACTGATTCTGAAGAAGAATTAAGCGCCACCCTGCAAGCTGACAGATTTCATTCCTTAGGTTTGTTACATATGAAACCCTGGAAGTCTAAATCCATGTTTTTGAGGTAAATGGTAAATGGTCTGCACTTATATAACACTTTTCTACCTTGGTGGTACTCAGAACGCTTTATAATGTGTTTCTCATTCACCCATTCACACACCAATGGCGACAGAGCTGCCATGCAAGGCGCTAGCCTGCCGTTGGGAGCAACTTCAGTGTCTTGCCAAAGGACACTTTGACTGTGGAGGGGTGGGGGATCGAACTGCCAGATCAGAGGTCAACTGCTCTACTACCTGAGCCACAGCCAAGGTATGCCGCAGTTTCAGGGAGGAAATGCTCAGCCGTGACGCTGGCTGCACATTTTGCTCATTAAAACATGACATGGACATGTTAGCGAGGTAAAAACTAGACTTCACCTGTTCTCTTAGAATGTACAACAAATGACAGAATTAAACGTCTCATGTAAGCAGCAGCATCTAATACAGTATTCAGTTTCATCGAAGGTGCAAGGTGGCGCAGTTGGTTAGCACTGTTGCCTCGCAGCAAGAAGGTCGCTGGTTCGCCTCCCATGACAGGGAAACCAGATCAGGAAACCTGCACTTCAACATTACAGAATTTTGCAGGTGCTTTTTCTACAATTTTACAGTTGAAGAGTTCATTTGCAAGAACAGATAACTCCATTTAGCTGCAAGGTGGAGCGCTGGTTCCCAGCTAGAAGGTCGCCGGTTCACGTCCCATTGAGGACACCTGGGATCTTTCTGCGTGGAGTCTCCATGTTCTCCCCGTGCAGCGTGGGTTCTCTCCGGGTTCTCTGGCTTCCTCCCACAAGGTCCAAAAACATGCTGAGGTTAATTGGTGATTCTAAATTGTCCGTAGGTGTGAATGTGAGTGTGTTTGGTTGTCTGTCTCTAAGTGTAGCCCTGTGATAGACTGGTGACCTGTCCAGGTGTCCCCTGCCTTCACCCTGAATCAGCTGGGATACACTCCAGCCCCCCATGACCCTAGTGAGGATTAAGCGGTGTACAGATAATGAACTGATGGATGAATTTCATTGTTAGTTTTTACATTTCTGAGTGTGTTTTGGTGGTATTTTGACATGTTCCAAGGCTACAGGTTGAATTACTGAACAGTCCTGACTGAAGCAGCCCTAAACAAGACACCAAGCTTTGTTCTTGTCCCTACAGCGCTCTCATCTCTCTCTTAATATGCGTTTGTGCCATATGGTGGAATCAGAAAAGGCTTGAATGATGCGAGTGTCGACTTGTGAATGTGGATTGCTGATTTATACCCTGGACGGAGAGAAATAAATCAGTGCCTGGAAATTGATTGAAAAACAAGATGTGTAGGAGAAAAGCTTTTTGCAGCTTTACTGCCAAGTGCAACTGTATTTCTGGGGTTTCCTGGAGCAGATAAGCAGCTATTGAAGAACAGCAACTTTTTGTTTTTGTTCCTAAATATTATGAAATGCTCCTTATACATCCTCAATTTCGGTATTGTTTTCACAGGGCATTTGTTTTAAAAGTGAATTTTTTCATTGATAACACTAATGAAAGTCCTTTTTCTTCATTTCACGTGAACCTACATTGCCAGACGCCTGATTGCCAGTGAAAGAAAAAACACTCAGTTGGAAAAGTGAGGGAATGTTCGGGCTGACTGGAAATGAGGTGCCATTATGGCTTTGCTTTTCACTGAAACCTGCGTTTACAAGTCTAGCTGTCGCTCGGAGCCGTTATAGCCACTTGCGCACCAGGGCAATTTCAAACCAGATGAAACATTTGACAAGTGACGTGGTGACCATGTGAGGTCCAACCCAAATCAGACAAAAACCAAGCCGCTCTGGAGATGGGGTTTTCAAAATAACCATCACTCTTAACTTCCATGTGCCTCCTATTTAGTGGGTGATCTCTGACGTCAAGTTAGGTAGACCTGCGCAAAAGGCCACACAGGTCTATAATGAGCAATATAGGCTAGAGCAAAATACAGACTCTTTATATTTACAGTACGTGTGTGACTCGCATGTGCAGTAATTTTTGTGTTCTTTAGCCGATCGAGTGTTTGTGTTGGTGAACGCAACACGTTCAGAGTGTTTAGGAGTCTGGATTTGGCTCATAAACTCGTTTTGCCTCGCCCTTCATTTAATATGCGCGGATTTAATCTTGTGTGACTTTGCAGACGTGACATCGTTTGATCTTGTTTATTTGATTGCATTTTTTGGATTTATGTAAGAGAATGCCTTATTTACCTTCGAGCGAGCGTTGACTGACGAGGCAGAGGTCTGGGATCCTTGAGCATCAAGAGCAAAGCTGTTGGCCAAAGACCTGAGAAAAAAAAAAAAAAGGTCTTAGCTTGATGGCAGTCAGGAGCTAATTCAATAAAGATCTTTTTTCACCCGGCACTCTAAAGCTGAGCCTAAAATGAGAGAGGATAGGAGACAGTAACCCAAGAGCTGTGAAAGGGTGTCTGACTTGCCACATTAAAGGAGAAGTCAGGCCGCCGTCAAACAGCGTTAAGCGCTGCTCTCATAAACTCTGGTCACGTACTAGACGGGCTGTGAATGAGCTGCACCGTAACCTCTGGGTAACCTCTTTGTCTGTATTAGAATTCACAGGTCAAAGACAGTTTTAGTGTCTTTCTTTATTCATTATGTATATTTTATCTGAACTACTGGATCACCAATTCGCACATTACGTAGACTAATAACCGCAAACATGCCATTAGCCACAAAGTAAAGCTATGTGGGAGTACAGTTAAGGACGTTTTTGATCGTGACCATAAGCTGGGATGAGGTTTTGGCTGCGACTGGCTCAGTCAGCAGCAAGACAGCACATTTTGAAAAACTCCACATCGAATTTACACTCGCAGATGTGGAGGGCAAAATGTACCAAAGGGAAGGGTATAGTTATATTCAAATTCAATCAGTTCAGCCAATCAAATTCAAGTCAGCAACACTGTGAAATCAGCGAAGCTAGGATGAACAACTTTGGATTCTATTGATTAGAGACACTTGAAGGAATTGAAACACAAGAATTCTCATTCTTCCACCTCTCACCACCAGACCAGAGGTAGATGTGAAAATCTCCAGATTGTTTTTTTCTTCTGTCCAACCCAAACTGTAAAACAATAAGCAAGTAACCGCTAATGTTGCGGAACCAGTTCTAAAAATTCTCATCAGCACTAAATCTGGTGCAACAGAAATGAAACACAGCAATGCTACACCTGTTTCAGTGCAAGGTAACCTTCAAAGAGAGAATGAGACGTGACCTGGTCCTCGTACAGGACACTGACAATGTGGACATCATTTTACAAAAGAACATTGCCAACAGGATGCACTATTATCCATTGCTAGCAAGAAAACAGCCATAACAGAGTACAGGACTAGTCTGGGATTGTAAATCTCACAGGAGTGATTGGTTTCTGGTTTGCTCAAACGAGAAAGATGGAGTCAATGAAGGACGTTGAAAAAGTGCATCAGAGAAGTAAAACAAAGTCTCAGCAAAACCATCACAGCCAACAGCACCTGCTCCATCATTTAAAGTAAAATACATTTTTAAAAATGTAATTTTGCCTTAGAATAGGTGCACTTATTGCACTGGAATGACTGTAATTTTCATTTCCTTATAAATAGTGGGCAGAGAAAATAGAATAATGCATTTTCCCTGCATGATGGAAGAAGACACACAGTCCATGGAACGGTATCGTGGAGACTATTCACAATGTTTGGAGGTGCGTGCAGACGAACACATTGTGGAAGTAGGTGGTAATTGTCACAGAGACAGCGGGAGCTGCAGTGAACCCAACAATATGAGGCCACCGCTCCATTTAAAAGCTGCTAAAAACCCCGTTAACGTGTGAAGGTGGAATTTCTGTGTTGGGTTCATTCTCCTCCTCGTTTTAATTCTCCTGTTTCAGGAAATTAGCACAAAACTCTAAACTTGTTCAAACGCTTGTCATTAACTTTCATGTTGCTCTGCGGGAGCAACGTGTTCTGTATGTTCACTCCTAGTTTATGGATAATCAGGGTTAGATAAAGTACACATGTTGGTCCAACCCCATGTGTCAGCAATAAATGAACAGTTAAATTATTCACAAAGAAAAACGCAAAAAATGAGAACAAATTTAAGGGTGAAAGCTTTGGTTGTGGGAGTGAAATGCTGAAAATTCCTGAAATATTCCCTGTTTGAAGGAGCAACATAAACATTTCCACATCCTAGGTGCACATCTCTACTCACTGCAAAGCCTCCACCGTCTGAGTGAAAGCCACTTAGTCCAGCTTGGTAGTTTCCACTTTACTGTTGGAGTACATAGTAAACAGCACAACAAGTTTCAGCTACAATGGATTGATGCTCAAATGCATCAACACTTGATTAACCCTCTGAACCCCAAGCAGTTTCTTGGTGTTTGTTTCTCCTGTCAGAGTTTGTAGGCAAAATTTCCACTGCAATATAAAGCTCTGCATCTCTGTGGAAACAATAAGACTATGGCTACAAGCAGAGAGGAATCCAAAATGTCTTTTGTGCCGTACAATAATGTTAGAATGGCATTAATCACTGTGATGGCCCACAGCCACACAGGAGGCTGAAGGATCCACACACTGACAAACATCATCACCACATGTTCAGCTACACTTAAATTACATACACACTCACATTAAAAACGGGTTCATGAACACTTTGACAACACTGTTTTCTACATGGAGGGCCCACATTTAGTTTACATTGTTTGTCATTTTGCTGTTAACTTTTCTTTGCGTTACCTGGCTGCTGTGTGGAACTTCCTGGTTGGAGACTGACAGAAGGCAGGGCTGAGGGAGGAGCATGGCTTTATTCTGAAGGCCCTCTCACAGACCAGACCAAGAGCTCTGACATCATGGGGGGATTTGGGTTTCTTTGTTTTAGCTTTAGTTATTGCCTATATAGTTTCCCCCCATGCGTTAAATATGGGTCTGATCAGCCAGTATATATGTTGCCCCAGTCTCAGTCTGGCAGGTCCAGTTTTGTTAGCCTTATTTTTCAGCAGAGTTATATTTTATTGACCTCTTTTAAAGGGCCCTACAACTTGGATTTCAGTAATTACAGTTGGGTTTTTTTGTTTGTTTGTTTTGTAAAACTGATTTTTTGTTGGAGAAAATAAATTTGTCTTTTGTAAATTTTAAACTTGTGTTTTTGTGCTTTGACTGCTTGGTCCACGACAATCATAAAAAAGGCAAAACAAAACCTAAAACCAATATGTACAACATCTTTTCAAGTACTCACAGGTGTTACCAGTGCTGGAACAAACAGGGTTTGTCATCTTCTCTAAACGTGTAAATGCAGCCTGCAGCTCATCTGAAAAGTCTGGATTGTTGTCATGTAACCGTTGGTCACGGCTGATCCGGTCATGGCATCCAGTTGAGTTGAAGAGTGCGGAGCTTTTTATTTTTTTTTTTACAGAATTAGTTTATTTATGTCCATTTTTTAAAAGTGAGATATGCAATTATTTAAAGTGATTTTGAGGAATTTTTAGATTAAATTTGGTTGTTTTTTTCCCAACAAAAACAAAACCCAGAACAAACATGGTTCGTTTAAGGACTGTCAGAAATGCTAAAATTTAGATTAGTTTTTTTTTTATGACTTTACAGTTTATTTCTCTAATAAATGGTGTCATTTGGGTGATTTAGAAAGGACAAAGTTATTATTCCTTTCATATACGCTGGAGGGTTTTGGGATTCAAAGGGTTCCTTCCTTTAGTGGAAGTGTGTAGTGCATCATCATTCTTATTCAGAGATCCAGATGGACAGTACTGAATGTTGTTGAGATATTTTTGGTGCTTGGAGATCCATTAAGTTCGAGCATTAGACTAGCACTTGGTTGATAGCAAGTCATGTCAGAATGCAAAGGTTTTAGTGTCAGATTAGAAGTGCAATTTTTGGTAAGGGAGGGGCAAGAGGCTGCTGGCCTAGCCAGGCGTAACGCCTTAACCAGGTTTTTACAGTAGGAAGGAGTGAAGCACACCAAGGTTTACCGCCATACTGGGATCACCAATTTAATGGAGGCTCGCCCTCGCCCACATTCAAACCCTGCATCTCTTGGCTCCCTTCCAGCAGTATGCTGAGGAGCGTTCTCATGGAAAAGCTGTTAAACTGGCCACGGTAGTGAGAATGAGAAACTAGTTTCCATCGTGTTCCAAATAGCTACAAAGAGATTCACATTTTGCACTGCCATATAGACTCCTTAACTGTATGATCACTTTAATAACTGTAAAGTAGTGGGATTTGACTTTGTCTGCATTTTACAGCCTTTGCTCCGTTCGAGTAGCTACAGGTGGGCACACCGTCCATTTCCTCCTGGTGTGTCAGCGGACCTACGAGGGGTCCCAGTGTTTTTGCATCGTCTCCCTGTTGCTATGCAGACTAACTTTTCCTTTGGCTGGGTTTTACCAGTCGCCCTTAAAGACAAGCCTGGTCCTGATTGTTTGGCGGAATCAAATTAGGGACTGGTAATGGCCATAAAGTCCTTGTCTGAGGCGTAATACTGAGGGCGTGGGCCCACCTCACATTTCCCATCCACATTTCCTTTTCGTCCCCCCGGTTCTGAGTGGGCTTGTCAGCTTTTTTTCATTACCAACTAATCTGGAGGATTTGTAACTAAAACAACAAACAGATAAAAAAAAAAGAAAAAAGGGACAAATCAATAGGAGAGGGTGATGTTCCACAAATCCACTGTGCTTTTGTAATGGGCCAACTCATACATCACGCTTGTTCTTCCATGAGTGGGCCCCGTGCTTCGCGCTTGTTTATAAATTCAGTAACGTCCTACATCATTGTGATTAAAGGTGCATGTTCCGCTCCGTTGTGAGCATGTGCATATGTTGTTGTTTTTTTGAAGATAGAGGAATCCCACCGACTGTACTGACCTCAGAGCTTCAGGTTTTTCCCTTTCTAATAACTGTAGGCGCTCCAAAGATGAGCTGCATCACTATGCGGTGGCATTTTAAACGACTTAAATATGTAAACAGTAGCCGGCGTACAATAACTAATTACTAAGTGCTGCTCTGATGCTTTAGTTGTATCCTCATGTACCCTCTTTCACGAGCATGCAAACGCTGAATTATCGCTTGAATATCAATTATAAAATTAAGTGCCAGGATCCATTGTTGAGACGCTTCCAGACTCCACTCTTGTCATCATTATTATTTATTTAATATTATTTTTTTTCCTCTCTTCAGCACCCCAAGGCTTCGAAATTATAACTGTGGCATTTTGCTGGCGCGGCCGCAACGGGTAGATATCAATCTAGCATTTCTAAAAATATAAAGCTTTTGATGTGTAACACCAGCGCAGTAATGATTACCTCGTTGCTCAACATCTGCCAATCTAGTTTAGGCTCTCACGTATTCTGACTTGCAGAATTCTCCTGGAAACAACAACAGATATGATCTCTGTTTATTTTGTAGCTGAGTCAGTGTCTCTGCTCTTACATGCCTCTCTAAAGGTATCACGGCGGCACTTCAGTCGGTCTTTCGAATTTGTCTGGGGCATTGCACTTAACATCGCTCACAATCAGCAATTCATACACAAGTGGATGGTTTGATAAATTTGCTGGATGGGGTTCTTGCTTGTTAATAAGAAAGGAAGTAGAGGTGCATTTACATGAAAGGCTTGAATATATTGAATATAGTGTGGCTAGACAGTGGTTTTATTGCATCCTTGAAGCAAGAGTACTTTGGATTTACACTTCCAGCTCATCATGTTCCTTTTTTTTCTGAGTGAAGCTTGACTATTCCCCACATGCCTGCGTGGATTTGTTTTCCCCACAGCTTGAAAATGAACAGATAGGGCATTAATAAAGAATACAAATTGCATATAGGTGTCACTTTGGTTATCTGCTTGTACGTGCTGACCAGGAATGTTTGTCTACAGAAAGTAGACATAAATTACCTGCTTCTCCTCATTTAATAGTTCACTATATTCCATTAGAAACCCAAAGATATCTTCATAAATGATCTTGTTTTCTGTAAATTCAATTCAATTTTCAATTAAATTTTATTTGTGTAGCGCATATTTACAACAACAAGTCATCTCATAGCGCTTCACAAAGGCAGAGACAGAAACACCCAACAATCCGAAACATTTGGATTCCCTATAAGCTTCAGCAGTCCGCAACAGTGGAAAGGAACCGAAAACCCCCGCAGAGGAAAAAAAACCTCCGACAGAACCAGGCTCAGGGTCGGTTGGGTGGATGTAGGATGAATTATAAAATTTAGTTTACAGTTAAACAAGTTATTAGAATTTATTGTCCTTTTGTAACAGGAGGCATCATGGTGGGGACAGCAGGATGCAGAAGGTGAGGCCAGCGGCTGGAATTCAGGAGCTCCAGATCCAGAGACATCCACAGAGAGAGCAGGCGCAGGAGAACCTCGGGGGGAGTCACAGAGTTAGTCATATGTAACGGTGATAGGCAACTATATAAACATATACATACACATATATATAAAGAGGAGAGGAGAGGAGAGGAGAGAAGCCCAGTGCATCATGGGAATCCCCCGGCAGTCTAAACCTATAGCAGCATCACTAAGGGACAGCTCAGATGACTCCGAGCAGCCCTAACTATGAGCTTTATCAAACAGGAACGTTTTTAACCTGATCTTAAAGGTAGAGAGGGTGTCCGCCTCCCCAACCCAAACTGGGAGCTGATTCCATAAGACAGGAGCCTGATAACTGAAGCCTCCTGTCTTAAATGCTGCTTTAGTTCTGATACATACAGTGCATCATAACCTACATATGCCATAAAATTACAGTGCCGATTGATTGATTCACCTGATTTCAATTAGGCTTGCAGTGACAGTAAAAGTAATGTCAGCACTGTGGAAAATGGTTCTACCCTGTACTCTCTGAGGAAAGCTTTTCTCTCTGCACAAATACCAGGAATGTGCTAAAGTGTAAGTACAAGACCATGTCTGCTTTCATGACTTTTGTTCCAGCGTGACAAACTATCTTGTTCCATTTAACCACATGCCTACATTGCCTCTATTATTCCTTCACCTGGTCCGCAGGTGAACTCCAATTCCACAGTGTGTCTTTCTCGCTAATGAGAGGTGACTGCAATGCCCTGTGATAAATAGTTTTTATCTGCTCTGCGAGTCGCAATGTGTCTTCAGGGACTGACATTTCAGATTTAAAATAAAAATGTCAAAAACACTCCACTTAATTCAGAGCATATTAGCATGTGTCCAGCAGTCACATCCAGGCTGACATTCGGCGACTGAGCGAGTGGTTTCTGCATCTTGCTGAAGGGCTATTGGCCAGGATATACGGCTGTTACTGCAATTGAACCCTTGTCCTTTACGTGACGCGGGGGTCACTGTAACCACTGGGCCAATCTGCCACCCTGAATGATCATTATTAGCTTCTCCAAATAAGTAATATACTTGTGGAACGGAAGGGAAACGTTTCAGTTGACGTTTAGTGCCTGGTTGTAAAAGCATGGCTTCTTTACTTTATATGACCTGGAGCTGCCCTCACATTTGCGAGGCACTTTCTCTAAAATTATTGCCATCATTTGTCGCTGTCCTAGCAGTTGCTGTACTTTCCTAAAACAGTGCAGCGCCGGTCGGTGTGTCAGGCACGGCGGTAGTCAGATTCCTTTGGCGTGCAATTAGTCAGTTTGGTGACAGCATTGCTCCTTTGTCACTCCAAGCTAATATTAGCTTACCTTACCTCACTGGCAAGCCAACCATGTCACTTTTCAGTGGGTTCACATTAGAAAAAAGCTACTCTGGAGTGTCCTCCACTGAACCTCATTCACTCACAGCTTTAGACAATATCCATCAAATGTGAAAATATCTCTGTCCTCTTTTGCTGTTTCATGGTAAAAACTAACTTTTACTGAAGTTTTGTGGTCATGATTAGAAAACTGACAAGATCTGTGCAGTGATCAAACATGTTGGCTGAGCTTCAGTAACCCAACCTCCAAAAAACTCCAAGAAGTCGTAGCATTCGCCCTTCAGCTATAAATGTTGCAATTATGATGTGGAGAAAAAAAAAAAGGCTAATGAAAATAGTCCTCTCCAGACAGCCAGGGGAAATTTATTTGGAGACATCGGATATGTTTTTGACGGCTCATTAAAAACTCTTGTCAGTGCTGTCACCTCAGTGATAAATTATGTTAAACTCTAGTGTTTACAGTAGCGTTTACTTAAAACTCAAAGGCGGATTAATCCAAGTGACTGTAATAATTTTAAAGCAAATATTTGGATCATTTTAAAGGCCATCCCTGCTGTGCTCGTCGCATTATGTTCAGAGCTTATGTAAGACCCGCTCATGCATAGGGAGTGATTATCTTTTATGTATGTTCATTTGTGTAAGTCTACTGGCTCACGAGACGGGCGGACTGATCCTCAACTTCACATGTCAAAGTGTCCAAATTGTTCCCGATGGTCAGGGCAAACACATGCTAGCTCTCTGCCATCAGTATGTGCATGAAGCAGTGTGTGGGCGGCCAACTGACAACACTGATAAAATCACAAATCCATAATCTATTTAGTATGATGATGCTTTAGAAAGGATTCCGGACCAGGCATTAATGGTATTTACAGAAGTTTACATACACTGTATAAAAAGACATACAATCTTGCTTTTTTCCTGCTGTCGGACATTAAATTAGGCTAAACTTTTCATGTTTTAGGTCAGTTAGGATTACCAAAATTCCTTCTTTTTTCCAAATGCCAGAATAATGAGAGAGAGAATTTTTTTTAGACAATTGTTTTACAACTTTTTTCAAAGTCAGAAGTTTACATACGCTAAGAGTATGATGCCTACAAGCAATTTGGGAAAGCCCAGATGATGATGTCATGGCTTTGGAACCTTTTGATTGGTTAATTGACAACATTTGAGTTAACTGGAGGCATACCTGTGGATGTATTTTTAAGGCACGCCTTAAACAACATGGGACATCTAAAGAAATCAGCCAAGATATCAGGAGGAGAATTGTGGACCTCCACTAGTCTGGTTCATCCTTGGGTACAATTTCCTGAAGGTTCCACGTTCATCTGTTCAAACAATTATATGCAAGTATTAACACCATGGGAATGTCCAGCCATCATAGCGTTCAGGAAGGAGACGGTTCTGTGTCCCAGAGATGAAAGTGTTTTGGTACAAAATACGCGCGTCAACCCCAGAAAAAAAGTTAAAGACCTTGTGAAGATGCTGCTGAAGCTGGTCAGAGAGTCATTATCCACAGTGAAACCAGTCCTGTACCGACATGGGCTGGAAGGATACTCAGAGAGGTCTGCAAATGCACACAGGGACAAAGACCTTCATTTCTGGAGACAAGTCCTGTGGTCTGATGAAACTAAACTGAGCTGTTTGGCCTTAATGACCATCATTACATTTGGAGGAAAAAGGGGGAAGCTTGAAGCCTGAGAACACCATCCCAACTGTGAAGCACGGGGGTGGCAGCATCATGTTGTGGGGGTGTTTTGCTGCAGGAGGGACTGGTGCACTTCACACAATAGATGGCATCATGAGGAAAGAACATTATGTGGAAATATTGAAGCAACATCTCCAGACATCAGCCAGGAAGTTAAAGCTTGGGCACAAATGGGTCTTCAGATGGACAATGACCCCAAATTACTAATTACAGAGAGGCTTCAGGACAACAAAGTCAATGTTTTGGAGTGGACATCACAAAGCCCTGATCTCAATCCTGGAGAACATTTGTGGGCAGAGCTGAAAAGGTGTGTGGAGCAAGACGGCCAACAAACTTGACTCAGTTCCACCAGTTCTGTTGGAGGAATGGACCAGAATTCATCAAACTATTGCGAGAAGCTTGTGGAAGGAAATCCAAAATGTTTGACCATACAGTTTAAAGGCAATGCTACCAAATACTGAGGAAATGTATGTAAACTTCTGACTTTGAAGAAAGTAATAAAAAAAATTATATCTCATTATTCTGGCATTTAGCAAATAGAAATAATTTAGGTAATCCTAACTGATCTAAAACAGGAAAAGTTTAGTCTGATTTAATGTCAGACTGAGAGAAAAAAAACAAAACAAGGTTATGTGTCTTTTTATAAAGTTTATGTAAACTTCTGGTTTCAGCTGTAATTCAATCGCAACAACAAAAAACAGGTAAACTCAGACTGACTACTGGGTGTCTGTGGCTCAGGTGGTAAAGCGGATTGCCTGCTAATGGCGGATCATCCGTAGCCCCTCCACAGGCCAAAGTGTTCTTGGATGCTGAACTCAAAAGTAAGCGTCTTGCATTAGAGCTGCCACTGGTTGTGTAAAATGCTTTGAGCAACACGAAGCGCTTCATAGGTGCAGATCACTGTCAACATAATCATTCAGTGAAGAAAGCTTTTGAGCATCTGAATTAGGATCCATCGTCTGACAGCTTGGAGGAGACCTAAACAGACATATATGAAGTATATATCATACATTTTACAGTACTTAGGAAGCCTTGAGATCCTCCCTGAGGGCATGGCTCGTGGCTTGCTGGCTAGATGTGTGGATGGATTCTGCATCACCTTAAAAAACTGCAATACAGTGAAGTTTGTCTTCTATGTTTGGTTGATTTGACAAGAAAATGTACACATCAGTGAGGACGCGCAACTACTTCAATAGTGTGTGTACACACTGTTAGATGTACACTTTCGTCAGCGCTCTACATGGATTCACTGGTATATGTACAACTTGATGTTTCCCCGGTTTGTTTCACTAGTATTTGGATTACAGTGTGAATTATAGCTTAGCCTTTCAGAGAGAGGAAAAGGTTTAGCGGTTCGGAAATGAATGCAGTTTGAAAGTCCTGACACAATCATGAGTCTGGGTGTGCACCGCGCGTTTTTGTGTGGTCTGTCTAATACTGTCTGTTCTGGCACTGATTTTGTTGATATGGCACCGTGCCCTGTGTTTGCATAGTGCTCCACAAGCATTATGTACAGTAGACCGTTCAAGTGTGCGCGTATTGGTTTTTGCGAGAGCATTGTCAAGTCTGGCTGCATCCGATCTTTACTGTTTACACGCATTAAGCCGGAGGAGCTCGTTTCAAAGCCCTGTAAGCCTTAACCAAAGAGAGCCTGTGTGGCCGCTGCAGTAAAGTGCTGTGTCAGCCGAGGTCCGCCAAACTACACTTGGCAGTCGTCCATGTTCTTGGAGCGTTCCTGCTGCCTTTGCCATGTTGTCTCCTGCCGTGCCATATCCTCCCTGAGGGTGATTCCCCTCCTCCTCCCCTCCTCATTCCTCCCATTCACTCTCTGCATCTGACTGACAGCCCCTTGAGGATGCACATTTTTACACAATCACCTTTTTTTTTTTTTCCAGATACAAGTGGTGTTATACAATACAAACATTTTAAAATAACCTCAAGTCTAAACAAAGTGGGCGAGCCAAAGAGCCTCAAATGATCTGGTTAAGTAGTGTCACTGTGGCATCCAGGGGGGAAATGCCCAAATGCAAACATGAGGCGGTTATCTAACTTAGATCTTTTGAATTCAGCAACTACTGCTGATTACTCTATATTTTGAAGATAAATATGAACCTACTACACTGTGTACTTAACTTCCCATTTCCTGTTGTCCACCACAGTACTTCAATGTCATCTAATATTTTCATTCATTCTGTGTTTAAATCATTTGGTCCGTTGACTGGACAGGAAACAAAAAAAAGCCAACAACAAAAAAAAAACACAACTTTTGATCCGCCTTTGATCTGCTGATACACTTGACGAGAAGAGGCTCCTAGGAGGACCATCAAAGATTATAGGAAACCCGGCTGGAGACCTGGACTCATCCTGTGTAATCTGTTTTGAGAGTCATCTGAGGTAGACCATTTGTTCTGGGTGTGGATGTTGATTTGAACTAAATAAAGGGCTTGAAACCCAATAGCGGTGCCTCGAGAAGGAAGAAACACCCAAAAAGGCGTCCGACCGGAGCAATTTAGGATGGAATAAAGGACTCGGTCTCATTACAAACAAGAGGATTAGTTCAGATAACGTATTTCTGGACTGGATTGACATCAGTTCATCGCAGGTAAAGAAGTTTGCTGCACTGTTGGTCTCTTAGGCTGCGGTGTCCTTTGGCAGATAAACAGAGAGAATTATTCTTTGGCTTGCCACAGAAATTGTGCTTCTTGAATCTGTTGAAAGACACAGAGATCAGCTGCAGTAATGCCAGGCCACTTATCAAGACCTGAAAGGATCAGATGATGATGCATGATAAGTTTGTGTGGAAGTAGAAATGTAGAGCAAAAAAAAAAAAAAAGCCACTTCAACCAAAAACACTGGCCAAAAAAATGAGCTATGAAATCTCAGATATGGGCAAAAGGAAAACTAAACAATAATTCAGAAGATGGATGGATGAACAAATGAACTGATTGCTGTTGCATCTGCAGGAGCAAACATTCAAGTCTGCATTCAAAATATCTCATGTTTAGAGCTAGATTTAGGCCTTGGCCACATGTAGCAGGGTTTTTGTAAAACTGAATATCCTGCCCCCTCTGTTTAGAAAAAAATTCACGCACACACCACCTCGTTTTTAGAAAAAAATTCATCCACATTAGTGCGTTTTTAACATAGACTGTATAAAAGATGGACGTAGCAACCGGCCCTGAAAAATGAAGCCAACCCGGAAGTGTCAAAAACCTGCAATATCACTCTGTCCACTAGTCCTGGCTCCAAAAAGCCCTGGCTCCCATAGAAATGAATTGGAAAAGAAGTGATTACAGATCATGAAATACTGCATTCCTCCAGCTCAGGATTTTTTAAAAATTAGTTTTCATGGTCAAGTCCAGAGATCAGGTGGCCAATCTGAAAATAAATCAATACTGAATTTTTAAAAAATCGTCAGAATTTTGCAGAGCAAGAGGCGTGGCTGGCTTGATTGATAGTCGGCAGCAACCATACAGATGAAGCGAGAAGAAGTCGGTAAATGTGGGCGGGCAGAGAGGGCCTGCCTCTCAATCTGTCTGACCAATCGCTGCTCCTATGGCTCCGCCCCGCTCCGACGATTTTTGCGTCACTGGCTCCAAAAATCCAAGATGTCAACCAGGAAGTAGCAAAACCCTGGCTTCATTTTCTCAGTGCAGAAACCAACGGGTGATGTCACGGTAGCTACGTCCATCTTTTATACACTCTATGGTTTTTAAGCACATTCATGTTCTACGTGAGGATGTAATAACTCCGACGACAGGAGCAACGACAAACAGAAACTGTCACGCCATTCCTCCGGAAGCACGATTTCCATCTGAAAGTTCTCCCACCAGCTGACAGTGCGTCCCGGTCTGACCCAAAACCAGCGTTGGTGTCTCTGACAGAGAACATGACTCGGACGTGGAATGGCAAGGTGGCGGAAAATAACCGTCCTTAACGCCGTCCTTTGTCTGTGTTCTTATACGTGGACCTGGACCAGAGACGACACCAACACAGTTCTGAGGGCGTCCACGCTACAGGTCGCGTCTGTGATGTAAAGAACGTATTTTGTCGCAGGCAGTGACGTTTGGAAACCTAAAACCCAGTTATTGACGTCCACATGCAGACGCATAAACGGAAGATTCGCTAATCTTCACTTCACACAGGTTTTTAAAACAATCGTTTTTAATGCCGTAAATCTGCATTTTCGTGTGAATGACAGGCCGAATCGTAGAAACATATCTTTGTTTTGTGAGACACTCTGCTACGTGTGGACGTGGCCTCAGTCATTTGACCTGTTGGAGTACCATTACTATCCAGATTCTTGGAAGAAACTGATTTTGAACTAAACTCATCAACAAATTATGATGATAACTTGAACAAAAGTGGCAAATAAACTGCAAACATACACTTAGAAAAATCTCATGTAACACAGGTGATGCAGATGTAATATTAAACCTGCAGTGTGAAACTTTTGTTAATAAAATATGTCCAGTTCTCAACCGTGTTACTATATTTTATCTTCCTCTGAACCCAAAGATTTATCTGCTATTGGTTCCGCTAGTTGATGGAGCCTCCAGCACTCGATCTCACATGTGTTCCCTTCTTCTGTTCTGGCAAACACCTCATTGCAGGCTGAAGTAAAACGCTGTTAACACCAATCAATCTACATGTGAACAAGCGCATGAATCATCTTCTGAATGAGTTGCTGCTTTTCATTGGAGGGAACAAACTCACAGACACGGAGAGAAATAAGTCAATAAAAGGCTTCAGATGGTGCTTATCTAATTTTGGAACAAATTTTCTCATTCGTTCTGTGGAAGTGGAAATCCGATCACCATGACTTTCCACGAAAACAAAATCAAACAAACAGGTTATGGAGAGAGAGTCTGAGGGTTCGGTGGCATTTTTTTTTTTTTTTTTGCGGCTGAAGAGTCGGAACATGAGTCAACAAGAACAATTAAAACAGGAGAGCATCCAAACAACCTTTTTGTTTCAGCATCTGACGCTGTTTGCGAGCATGTGGCAGCGAATCTGAGAGGTGTTCCAAGTAAGAAACCAAACGACTTCCCTCTCGGCGATTTGTTTTGTCAGTTAAGCTTAATTATCCATAATTTTTTCTTTAATTTTTTTTTTTTCTTTTAAGAGAAGAATGCGTGAGGTGTGTCTTGCTGACAGAAAAGAAAACTGCCAGGAGGTCTGTACCTGAGCTACTGATGTGGCCTTTAGCACTTTGGCACTTGCTGTTTTGAAATGAGTCGCTGTAAATCTGCTTCTCTTTAATGTGGGTGACACTCTTCCCCGTTTGGAGGATACGCTGTTCTGTCTCCATATTAAGGATAATTTGGTAATTCTGGGTGGCGAGGCATTTCTCAGCAGTTACCGTTAAAACATTGGCTATTATCCAAGAAGATTGAAACCCGTACTGATGGTGGCTGCAGCATCATCTCAGTTGTAAACTTTTAATAACCAAATCAGGTGGATTTTGGCCATTTGATGTGGAAAATTACAAAAAAAAAACGTATTAGCTGAACACATGCAGATTCTAAAGCCTTCAAAAATACAAAATAGTCCGCGTAATAAAACCACAAACAGCTGCATTCATCAAGGCTTCATGCCTGTTGCACAATTTTGGACTTTCTGGTTCCAACCAAGCGACCATGATAATGAATCACAAAAAGTCCCTTCCTTCAGTGCGACATCTCACGTATGATATCATGGCTTTTATAGTCTGGGTTGTGCTCCCCGAATATTTTTTGGCGAGCCCTATTTACTAGAAAGCCCATAGTCTCAGGTTGCGTATGTCTTTGAGCTGAAAGCAGCTTATCCAAATGGTGATAATCCCTTCTTAGGTCGCTTCATTTCAACAGTGTTTTGAGGTTTGAGGAGGTAAAACTGTTAATGTTTAATAATAGAAGCACACAGCTATAGCAGGATTAAGTATTTTTGTTCTTATTTCTACTCCATCTTCATTGCGACTTGTAAGGTTCTTTATGGATATTACCAGTGAACGTTGTGAAAGAAAGCTCAGATACCTCTGGAGGGTTGAACTTGCTTTCGGTGGTTCAACAAACTCATATGTTTTGTCTGACATAGATGTGAGCAAATAAAGAAGGAATTATAATTTTGGATTGATTATCCACAACTTCCCAAAACCTGCGGTCAACTGCAGATATTTAGATGCGCCCCGACCTTTTTAATGCTTTATTCACATGAATGTTTTGCACGAGCGCAGGTATTCGGTATAAACGTTTTTTGCTGGCCAAACCCTTTGCTAGCCCACATTAAAACTGATCGGGGGGACAGAAAGATGATAAATTTCTAGTTGAAGAAAGAGGCTATTAGGGGAGGAAATGTTAGTGTGCCTCTGCAAATCAGCACGTATTCAGCTACCGCAATCTTGGACGAGCGAACCAGTCTGCATCCCTTCACTTGACTCAGTGCCTGTCGCAAAGAAATTGAACTCTCTGGTCCCGCCCTCCTTGGTGAACCACAACCTTTAGACAGGAAAATGGACAGCAGGAAAAAGCTCATCAAACTGCTCTTAACATCTTTGGAAACTGTTACTCAGACAATGATATTAGACTAATCCGACTTCACCATCATCCAGCACATAACCATACGGCTTACCAGACGTCTTCAGCGCTGCAAAGACACGGCTGCGTCAGGTTCAAATCATACGCTGTGACACTAACCATACTTGGCACTATGACTTCAGTAGAGCTGGTGTGACTATACCACAAGGTCTAGCCACACGAGGCTACCCCGACTGGCATGAGCCTAAACGCTACCATATGTGTGTAATCCTAAGACGTGTAGCTCAACTCTGCTTTCATGAGCATATGGTTATTGTAGCACTGATGATATAACATCCTGTAAGAAATGTACTTCCTCTGGCTGTCTGTTTGTACTCAGCTGGTTTAAAGTTCAACCGATAATCCTCAAGATCCTTACTTCTGTCATTTTGGCAACATCTTTGGTGTGAAGCATTCATTGCTGTGGTGTTCCTGCTCTGTACTTCCCAGAGTTCACTTGTCAATCAAACAATGCGGCTTGGGCTGTAATGTCTTTTCCTTGGATTTTCTGTTGAAGCCAGCGTAGCTTCTGTAGGTGGCTGCAGGACTGTAGATCTGTAGGTATTATATCTTAATTTTCTCTGTCTATTCATTTTTTTTTGGCAAGAAACACACGGATGGCTTCCAGTGCACCTCCTGGTTTTGTCAGACGCTCCAATGATTCCGTGATTGACTATTCCAGCGGCGTGCAATGTTTAAAATTAAACAGCATCAATCATTTCAAACAAATGCCCCACCATTACAGCTGTTTATGTTCAGGTTTATGGTCAGGTGGCCCCCGGGTGATGATGATCAGGAGCATGTTGGTGCCTAATTCTAACCAAACCTTAACCACAGTGACAAAGTGTCAGTGGAAGCTTTTTAAACATAATGGAGTCATTGACTGATCTGTAACCAGGTAACCATAATTGCCTCCAATTACCCCACGTCTTAAAGATGACAAAGTGTGCCTTTCGTTTTCTTTCGGAAAGCTATTATCCCTATCAAAGCATACCCTTCTTCCTATTGCTCCAAATGAAAGTCAAACCCAGTCGATGTACGTGGCCACACTCTGCACACCTTGAGGCAAAGAAAACTACGTTCTGTCACCATTTCTCATCATCGTCTCGTATCAGAAACCTCATTGTCAAGATGGATCTTTTGTTTTCCTACTAGCTTAAAAACAAAAATAGACTACAAGGTATTGTGAGGCTGTGTGAAAAAATAGCAGGGACGAACCTAAATAACTTGACAGCCCTCCATCAAACCAGGTTATTAGCCAAGGCCCGTTTAATCGCCGCAGACCAGAGCCATCCCTTGGCCCACTGGTTCCAATGACTTCCGCTGGGGCGCAGGTATGTTCTGCCAAAGTGCAGAACCAATAGATATAAATGTTCTTTTGTCCCTGCTGCTATTTCCCCGTCAAACAAGTGATCGGTTTTGTCTTTTCTCTGTTGTTTTCTGTTGTTGTTGTTGCATGTGTGATTGTGACAGTGACTGTCTCATTGCTGGCTGCACAAAAACTTCCCCATGGGGATATTAAAGATTTTTGAACTTGAACTTGAACTAGCATGCCGTAACAGTGCCTCAGCACAGGGCAACACAGAAATCCCGTAGCACACTGGCTGAACATCAGCTTTTCTTCCCGCTGGATTCTGTGGGTCCATTTTGAGGTGGTCCCCCCTTGCTCATGAATAGAGAACCCCCACCGCCCTCCCCTTCCACCCGGCACCCCTCCTTGTTGTTCTGTTCAGACGTTTCTGTTTTGTATCAGCTTAGTTTTCCACATATCTGTTTTTGTGCAGCTGTGTTGCCCTCTTTGTACCAGGTACACTGTGGGCTCTGTGCTAATGTGCTTCAGAGAACTCTGCTCAACTCCAATTATGCTCATGTTCAACCCCCACACACACACACTCACCCGCACAAACATACAGTGCTGCTAGTGATGGTGGACGGTGGGTGCAGTGGGCGGCACGGAGGGTGTATGCGTGTTTTAAAAAAAAGGGTTGACTGGTCTTTCGGGAATTCGCTTGTTATGCTTTCGGTAAGCTTGGATTAGCGGAGAAATTGCAAGCAGTGACAAGCATGTCTTTGCGTCAAAGGGGAGATAACTTACTTATCGTAGATACTGTCGCTCGAAACGTAGGTCAACCTTTCAGAATGATTAAGACATCGAAATGATTGCTCACATTGGTAGTACTTGGATGAAAGTTCTTTCTACACCTTAAAACAGTGAATCAGTGTCCAGAATAGCGCAAAATTCCTAAATTTAAATGTGCCTATCAACATTTAATCTAACCTTTCACATTGTCTTCGGAGTGAAATCACACGAGACATGTATCCTCCCAGAGTTTAGCTGTGCTAGCATTTGGTTGACTGAAATGGAGGGAGCTTTGTGAACGCTCACATCATCTGCAAATATAATTTTTATTGCCTGACATGGAGAAGAGCTGGTCAGTGTGCCGACAAGTTGTCAGTCTTTGAGATGGTGTTCTCAGTTTTTGTCTCTTGCCTTCACTACATAATATAATTCTGTCTATGCCAACGATAATTTTGTACTTTGTAGATATCATGGCGTCTTCAAAAAAGAAAAACATATATATTTTTTTCTTTTTAACAGGTAGTGAACGAACTAGCCAGGACCCTTGTTGGGTTTAAATGAAAATCGTCTCAACAGTCTTGTCGTCACCTGATGTTGGTTAATGTGTTATCAAGCATTAATTAGGATACCAACCCTGGTTTCTGTCATCTGCAGGCTAGCAGGGAGGCTGCTCGAATGAGTAAACATAAAATGGGTTGATAACTAATATGATGAGTTCCCACAAATGGAAATATTTTGTACGCATCAAATATAGCAGCAGGCCAGAGAGGTCGAGCAACTGGACAAGGAAACAGTTGCATTGTCCCTGTAATTAGGAATGATGGTCTGGAAATATAAAGGGCACATCAGCATTACACCCTCAGAAAAAGAAGGAATATTACCCAATAGAAAAGCAAATTGCAAAATAATTTAAGGACGTTTGTTTTCTGGGTGTTGGAGATCGCGGGTGGATTGTTGAGCCTTGACCAAACCTACACCCTCGTACAAATTATTAGTCACTATCTAAAATGTAATCAATTTCTTTGTCAAAAAGCATTTGTTTTGGTCTAATTAAGACATATAAAATGGTGTAATATTTACACTGAAAAGGTTAGCGATATGCTGAACAAATGAGAGTGGTGCTTTCAAATGATTCATTCCACAATCAGAAGCTGAGAAATCCCAGTGGCCAAAAGCAACACATACGAGTGATTAAAGCTTCTGTAAATAACTAAAATGCATAAAGCTGCTTAAACTCTAAGAAGGAGGAGCGTTGCATTCAATTCTGAAATAAAACAGTACAACTCTAATTAATATTTGCTGTGTATTATGCAGACAACAGCTGCTTGCTTTAACACTTTATTACATCATCACCGATCGAAAGGCAAAAATGACAACAGCGGTCCTTCTGCACAGCCGCTCAGGAAAAGTGAGAAAGTAAACATTTGACTCAGAGATAAGGAGGTGCTTTCTCATTGGGAGTGGTGAGGATTTCTATCTGGAAACAAAGGACATGTTCCTGTTTAATCATAAACGTAGTATGAGTGGGAAATGTCAGCACGAGCAGCTTCCCGTACAGTAAACCGTGCAGCTAAATATTCTATCGTAATCATTCACTTCAAGGATTGTTTTGTTTAAGAAGAAACAGCTGCCATTAAAAAAAAAAAAAGGAGCAAACCACCGCCAGCTCTTATCTGTTAAAGGTCACGTGTTTTAAAGTAAATGGGATTTCCAGTTAGATTCAGAGTTTATAAATACCGATCCTATTGTCTGATTTAGAATTCAACTTGCCAACATATCAAGGCCTTCTGATATTTTGGGGGCATTGCAATACTTACGGACACTTCTGGGCTCCCAGTTGGAGGCCCTTGATCACAGCCTGAGTGATGTCTGAGTAAGAGCGAATCAGCACGGTTTCCCTTTTTGAAAGATAAAGGACAGGAAAACCTCCACCAAATCCTTACACATCAGGAAACGTAACAATGTTGAGGAGGTGGGGAACCACAGGCGTTTCTGATAACCCCCACCCAAAAGAATAACCCTCGTCCTCACCCTGTCCCGCCCTGTTTCACTTCAGGTTTGGTCTTTTTAGCATAGCACTGCAGATATCTGTCACATTGTCATTATCACTAAGAAAAAAACAGCTCAGTAGTGGCACAAGATAAATCACTCATTTTTGTAAAGTCTAGAAACATCTGTAAACAAAAGGTGTTGTAGGTTAGTATCCCAATTTCAGTTTCTAATACATTTGTGCAAAGATCCAACAAGGCTTTTGCATCTAACAAGGATAAATCTATAAGAGCAAACTCCACGAGGTTCAGCTTGCAATTAGCATGAGAATTTTATAACAGCGACAACCTCTGCGTCACATTTTCCCTCGTGGCTTTGTTGGACTGGGGTCTGCATTCAGACTCAATTTAATCCTATCAAAATAAACTCTGGAGAAAGTTCGACATCACCTGCAGGCACTGTAGGTACAACTGGTCTGTCAATCCAGACGAGGCTTTAATTGTCTCAAAGCAACCACCACCCATGCGCCGTGTACATATTGTTTCGTTTCTGGGCTCGTCCGCATGTTTACACGTCAAACTGCTGCAGCAGTCATACAAACTGTCATGTACACAAACCACATTTGAGAAGAAGTAAATCCATATCAACACTTTCTCCATTACAGAGTTTTGTATGGAGAAATGAAACTCAATGCTGTTGAACCGGCTAAACCTTCAGGGGGGAAAAAAAAGAAAAGAAAAGTACACATCTGCAGTTTGAAACAGTATTACGGGACATAACAAAAGTTCTATATAGGCTTCAAAATGCAACCAAACCATAAAAAACAAAGCACTTGTCATTAAAAGCAATGGCCTGCACAGATATAGTCTATAAAAATTTGAATAGTAATTTTATTGGACACTTAGTCGGAATCTAACCTGTGGGTTTGCGATGTAATAGATGAGTGCGTGTGGAAATGGGTGCAGGCGCTGGAATAGCGAACTGGACCATTCGAGATAGAATCTGTGTAAAAGATGAGATATTTCAGTGGAATCAGAGGGAGGGGTGCAGCTCTAACTAACCTGCCTGTGGTGATTTTTGACTCCATGAGATAAGCCAAGGAGACATAATGTTTTCCTCCCCTCCCTATGAATGCTGCATAATAGCCAATATTCACTTGGAGGCCATTCGACTTCTGTGGCTTGACACTGAATATTGGAAAAGCAATGAAATGGAGGGTTTGCAAATCACATCATGTTGGTACATACTATTTGATCTCAATTGCAGATGCTGCATAGTTTCTTTTCTTGCCTTTAAACATTACATTGCACCAATCAGACCGAGATTATTTAACGAACCTAAAGGATATTTTGAGTACTGTGCAACAAGTGATGCATGTTTCATGGCATCATGTGAGCTAAGTTGTGCACGATATGTATATTTCTAAAGATCAAATGCATGGAGAAAAAAATGTTTATTATCATAATTTCCTCACCATTCTTACAATTCTGCAGAATCATAAGAGAAATGCAGTGCAGGATTTTTCTGTGCCATGAGATGCCTATTCGACAACAAGTATGACAAAGAATCAAAAATTAGATCCTGGAATGGAGAAATTAAACGGTTTAATGCCTCCACATGGCAAAACTGCAACTGAATTTTAGTTAACTGCATCAAACAATGTTTATTTAAAGGCATTTCCAATCCAAAGATGCCTTCTAGTGTCCATGTCAAACTAATTTCCCTGCCTGAATATGCACATAAGTCATGTTAAGCACCGGGTTTCTATTTTAGCTACATGCAACTGTGATGGAACCACGCGCAGTATAAATCATTCTACAGGATTAAAACATCAAATTAGGGACATTGTTTTCATCCAGCACAAAGCAGAGGATTTAAAAGGGGGGTCTCAGCAGACCGTTGAATTAGCTGGAAATTTCTATTGCTTTCTTTGGCAGGGCACCACTTCCTCCAGCAGTGTGTGTGCTACGTCCCAGGTGTGCTGTTCTCGACCTCAGAACTCTGTATTAAAACACATGCGGCAGACCGCACTAAGCAACAGTTACCAGCCACTTAAAACTTCACTCAGACTCTTTGCTTTTCGGGTTTTTGATTGTGTTTAACGGGAATATCTCACATCGTTCAGCCGCTGTTGTTACGCTGAAGTCCCACTGATTGTTTAAGGCTTCTAATAAGACTGATTTATTCATTTTTAAAAAGTTAACGCACCTCTGGTCTTGATCTATTGTGTCCACTTCCACCATTTATTAGCTTGCTTGCTGGCTCTCACTGTTATTCTAGCTACCGTAGCTCTGCTGCACCTGTTACTATATCATTCTTTAGCGTCCATCTGGGTGTTGTGACTCTATTCCTTTCACTGCTTGGTTGCTTCAAATGAACTCAATGCATTCTCATCTAAAAACGAAAATATGCAGCTTCAGTAGATAAGTGTGGTTCCATTCACCCTCTGCGATTAGATACAAACAATAAAAACTCGAAGCACGGTTTAATACATATTATGCAACCGATCAAACTTTAGGGGCCTGATCAGATTTTCCATTTTGGAAGGGATGCTCCGTATTTTTTGCCCTCTTGAGTTCGAGACTTGTGTCGCCGGCGGACACTCTCCTTGTAATTTAAAATCCAGATTTCACTTTTACATCACAGACGTTAATTGGCATTAACTCTGGTCACTCATAATCAAGATCTGCCCTGCCTGTTGATGTAATGTGCTCCACTGGGACGGAGCCAAAGCTGGTGGTCTGATGAAGGAAGTCCTTCCACTGTTGTAGGTCACAGACGGAGCAGCAAGCGTCGTGTATCAAGAAGACAAACTAAGGTGCACTCTCTTTAGTCAGTCAACAAGTCCTATTGAGGCTTTTCTATTGTCTCTAGATCCCTTTAAATAAGTGAAACCTGCCTATGTTAACATAATTATAGTCTTACAAATAGAAGCGCAGTATAACTATGCAGATTTCTCTCATGCTTTCCAGTGTTAAAGTCCATGTGCCAGTTCACTTTAGGGCACAATATGTTTCACAATGTTTTTCCAGTTTTGTCATTGTCACCGTCCAACAACGTGAAAAAATGTCAAACATGTCTAAACCGATAATTCAAACAGAGATTGTGTAGAATTATTGGAGCGTCGATGATGGAACCCGACCCAACCCAAACAGCGCGTCTCTGTTTATAGTTACCATTTCTGTCATCTACTGCGTAACTAATGACTCATTAGTGTGGCTAAAGTTGTGGCATACTTCTGCAGCAAACATAAACTTATGAGATAATCAAACCTCCGGCTCACCACGGAACCACCGGAGGCGTGGCTTTGGGTAGGCCCACTTTGTTTTGGAATCCCACATTGATATTTGTCTCATCTTCCCTTGGCTGCTGTCAATTGCCAGAATATGGCAGACCTCCATAATGTAAAACAGGCTCTTCCTAAGGCCATTCTTCCAGGAATTCCCCCCGAAGCTTCCGTTCCTGTCACTTGTTGTTGTTGCGATGGATGGAGGAGAAATGGCCAGCTGCCTGGGTACCACAAGCAAGTGAAGTTCCAGCTCATGAAGTGCTTTGGTTTTTGCATTAGGCTGCAGCAATAAAGTTGAGCCGAGGGCTGCTTAGAGTTCTTATCTTGGGGTTTAAGTTCTGCTGTTGGCGTGCCCGACAGGAAGGGAATGGTGACACAAATTCCCTGTTCATACTCCCATGACGACAGTCTCTGTGCTTGCCATTAGGTGAACACTGCCCGTTTCCTTCCCCACAAAACTGGAAGAAAGGTTGAAGTGCTATTTTTAAGCCTGAGCGCTTTGCACTAAAAGGACCACAACTCTCAGTGACCCACAGTCATTTGAAAAGGAAGCATGAGTGAGAGTGTGTGGCTGTGGAGCACTTTATCACAGCTTATTCAGTGGGATTCATAATGACCAGTAAACCAAGCCTTCGACTGTGATGGCCTTTAGCATTTGATGACTGAGTGACCCCAGATGCCTCTAAAAATGAGCTGTAGTGATAACCACAGCCTCAGCTGCCAGATCTTTTTTTCTGTAAGTATTGGACTACTGCTCAACTACATTTTAACTGTGCTTTATGCCGTCGCAGACTTTGCTGTGAGTACACAGCATTTGTGCTGAAATTAATCAGTGGAGGTAAGGCCAGCTCTGTTGTAATCCCCGTCAACGTGTCAGCTCTGATCTAAAACATGAAACAACTGAGAGACTACAACTAGTGAAATATGTGCCTGTAATGTACATGCCAGAGTAACGATTCAAGTTATACGCTGATCAAGGAACTTCAGTTTCAGCAGGGTTTCCAAAACAATCTGTTTGAGTGAGCTAACTCAACAACTCACCACTTTTGTATGTGTTCAGGCCACTGAATGGAAATCCTATCATCTGGACCTAATAAAATCACCCTTGTGGCGACAAGTGTGTGTTTGGGTCCACTCTGCCTGGTAGAGTTTAAAAGGTGCATTCAGACAAAGCTATTCACATTCTCATTGCTATTCAATGAGTAGTAATACATGGATTTCTCATTCAGAAACAAGTATTTTATTTTTAAAACTGGATCATGTTGGTAAAGAGTAAGAATTCTTATGCATGTTTAAATAGGCAGAAGTCTTCCTTTGCCTCTTCATGTCTGTATTGAGCATTTATTTCCAAAATGGAAGATGGGCAAGAGAAGTTTTGTTCCGAGAACATGGCCCGTCACCACTGCACGTGTCGTTCGTCACATATAACGAAGGACAAATTAAAAATAACTCCAACCAATGAGACTGTTCCCAGTAGAGGTCTATAACTTGTAACATTACAATGTAAAAAACTAAGATTCGTGCTCTTTGGAGGCGAATGTCAACAGCACTTGAGGTCAATAAAAATAGTAAAAATCTGCAACTTGTGTCAAGTGGTAGAACCTCAGTGACTCTGCATTGAACACAGTTATTAGTGTAACATCGCAGCTCATCCTGATATGTGGGCTGCAAGGTGGCTCAGTGGTTAGCACCATCACCTCACAGCTAGAGGATCAGAGTGTGCAGTGTGGGTTCTCTCCGGGTTCTCCGGCTTCCTCCCACAGTCCAAAAACATGTCGAGGTTAATTGGTGATTCTTAATCGTCCGTAGGTGTGAATGTGAGTGTGCTTGGTTGTCTGTCTCCAAGGCCACATTTACACATAGCTGGATATTCACAAAAACGGATCTACGTTTTCAAAAATAACATCGCTCACGCCAGATCGTTTTCAAAAAAATCTTCGTTTACACAAACCGCAAAAAGAGCTGCTATGTGGATGCCAAACCTATAGGGGGCAGTGTAACGAGAAGCATAAAGCCATGCTAGCCAATCAGAATCCTGGAAAAAACACAACAACGAATGGCACGAATTACTTCCTGTTACTAATAATGGTGTGATGGTCGTTTGTTTGGACTGACAGAGAATGTGAAACAAAAAGCATTTGCACAAACATAAAAACAAGCACTGCTTTCACAGCATCCATTTTGGGCTGCTTGAGCTCACCTGGTTGAGCTGGCGTCCCATGTACAGGGGCTATAGTCTCTGATGCAGCAGCCATGAGTTCAAATCCTGCTCATGGCCCTTTGCTGCAACTCCTTCCCCACTTTCCTGTCTCTCTTTTGACTTTCCTATTTAATAAAGGCAAAAAGGCCAAAATAAAACAAAACAAAAATAAAAAACAGCATCCATTTCTATCACAGAAGCCAAACTGTAAACATGGTCGCACACATATGACGCTGATGACGCTTTAGTCGCACACTGTGTCAAACTCCGTCTCCTCGTGTCTACATGCAAACGTAAAGATGGAGTTTTTCCAACTGTACACTTTGGCTGGACTTTTTAAAATGTGAACGTTTTCAGTGACTTGCAGCTTCATTTATGTGTAAACCAGACACCCAAACACACTGAAATATCACCATTTTTGGTACATGTAAACAGGGCCTAAGTGTAGCCCTGTAATAAACTGGCGACCTGTCCAGGGTGTCCTCTGCCTTCACCCTGAGTCGGCTGGGATAGACTCCAGCCTCCCGTGACCCTAGTGAGGATTAAGCGGTGTATAGATGATGGATGGATGGATCCTGATATGTCACAAAGGGATGTAATCAAAGAGCGTCTCTTGCAGCGTCATTGTGAATAGTTTTGGAGGTTTAGAATCACAATGAGAGGTGTACCATTATTTATCTTGCACTTCATGATGTGCAGAGTCAGAACAGGCTTTAAGATAATGAAATTACTCTGGTATTGACAGGTTTTTCTACATTCTGATTTATGTAAATACACTTAAAAGTGGCAAGAGGTTAACAATGTTGGTCTGTAAACACAAATGAAAACAAACCAGTGTGACTGGAAACAGGTTGCTTCCCAATTATAATCCAGCAAGACTGTTTAGAGGTAAAGTTCATACCTAAAACAGCTTGGCCAAAGGCTGGTGATCAACTCTACTTGAAAACTCACCCTAACTTCCAGCAGCATGGTAAAAAGTTTCCCTGCAATGTTTCATGTGATGTGTACTGCCGGTACGTCAGAAAGTGATGGACAAGTGCTATTGTGCTGGGAGTGAGTTGCAGCCCCAAATAATTGATTGACGGGGCATGTGTCGTGATGAGGCCATTAGAGAGAACTGACATGCTGAAGAGGGATGTGAGCATGAAAGCAAAGTGCTCACGCCCAAAAAGCCCTGTCAGGAAATCAACCAAATACACAAACGGGCAGCACTGAACTCCTGACCGAAGAAGTCAGTTAAGTTAGTTCAGCCGCCTGACCAGTTTGTGGAGCAATCCATGAAGAACACAGCTGCTGTTGGGTCATAATTCAGTGTCTTTAACTGGGGAATTATTAACACTCTGTGCTGTTTTATTTGCTATAATGCTTTTGGATCAAATGGACTTCAAAAGAGCTTTGATAAGCTAGCAGCAGCATGACTAAAGTAGAGAAATCAGACACTAAACTCGACTAGAAGTTTTTCATTGTGCATTCTTATTTCCATTTTTTTGTGTTGTCCACCGACATATTTAACTTCAAATCTAACAAATATGATTCCAGAGGGGGAACAAAAAAAAACACAGAATTTCCAACACTTCAAAGAATGCATCTCGTTTGGCAAGACCGAAAAGGAAAAGCTTAAATTCCATCAAGAGCAACAAATCAAAGTCAAAACTAACTGGAAAAAAACAAACACAACTGCAGTCTAAAGGTCGGAGCTGATTGAAGCGAGCGCACAGTTCATCTCAAATTGTCAAATCCTCTTCTCGGAAATGAATTCCTTCTACAGCACACAAAAAAACTGAACTCTCATAATCAGCTCGTGACAGAGCTGCTAATTGCCAATCTGTGTAACTGGGTGTGGTTGAAGCGGGACAAAACAAACACACTCTGCTGATGAACAAGCCTAACAAGCGATTAAGTGACAGTAAAACGTAGGTGGAAGCAGCCGTGAACCGCGCCGACCTCTTGATGATAAAGTCTTTCAAAGTGCAGAGATAGTGCGATGGGGTACTTGGAAATGAAAAAAAAAAAAGTCTCAGTAATTACTTCCATACCCTCTGTTTTGTTTTTAGCCTTGTCAGTGCGGCGCATGCACTGTAAAAAAAAGAATCATTCAGGATCTCTTCTTGGAAAGGAACCAGTAAGTACCTCAACATTTCTACTTCATAAAACTTCCTTCGCTCTCAAGAAATCATCCTGAAGCTTCGTTCTAATAACAATCTGAGAAACACTTGATCCAGTTTCAGGTTTTTAGAGTACAGTGACCAGTGCTCTCAAGAGTTCAGAGTAAATTACAGGCCTGATAAAAAAAAAAAAAAAGTCTGGAAGGGGTCTTT
The DNA here is from genome assembly GCF_000690725.1 of Stegastes partitus. NCBI lineage: Eukaryota > Metazoa > Chordata > Actinopteri > Pomacentridae > Stegastes > Stegastes partitus. The sequence continues at coordinate 66,592 of NW_007579565.1, read as the reverse complement.
TCTCACTAGATTATGGTAACAAGACCTCCTGGCTCTGTACTAGCCAGCTCCTTTAGATTGAAGGACGATTACGAGCAAAAACGGCACTCTTGTAATGATAAGTTTAAAGACCCGTCCTGAGTTGGCGGAGCTCCCAGTGTCGTATCCACTCGCGCTTCGCTTTGATGTCTTTGCAAGTGTGAGAGACTTCTTCGGGCCCCGTTCAAAAGACTGATTTTATTTTTGCTTTGCTACTGACTCGGCGCTTTTCAGGCAATTAGTGTTCAATGGAGGAGAAGACTGCAGGGAGCTTTCACTGAACACCATATAGGCTGGCTGCAGAGGGCTGCTCGCTGGGGACCACCGTGAGCGCTTTAAAGCTCCACTTGTGCCATGACCTGATAAAAAAAATGGTGTTGCGGTTTTTAAAGCAGGCCCCAGATCTTCAGGTCAAATGTCACGACGTCTTGATCAAAATCACAAGGAAAACAAAGCACGTGTTCCCATAGACAGCTGTTTTTCTTCTAAAGATAGATGTAATTTTGGCATTTAAGCTGTTTCTAATCCTCTTACTGACCCACTGTCTATATTTAAGAGCTCTTCTAAAAGGTGCACAGCAAATCTGGTCTTCTACACGTGTCGTGACATGGCATCATCGTAATATGGCATATGGAAGTGGATCAAGCAAGCCAGAGGGATGGAGCTCGACCACCGCAGCCTTTATTTACTGAATCAGTTTGCTGGAAATACACACTAATGTTCCTCTCCAGGAGGGCGACCACTCACTATATTCAGAATTTGGGGCTAGCCCCGAGTACTTAGTTTCCTTCTGGGAGCGGCTCAAGGTAAGACTGTCTTGTTGCTGGTTGTTTCCTACTTTCCTACTATATCCACTTAGGTGACTTTGTTTTTTGTCCCAAATCCATTATCCTCTAAGCCACCTCTGTCATCCTGTCCATCCTGCTCAAACACTTTGATGTTTAAAGTCTAGTTAACAGTTGAAGGGGGGCTCGGCGTAGCCTGGCATAAATCTCGTTGTCTCAGTCGAGCGCTCCACAGCTGTGTGACTGGTGAATTAAGTGGTGTTTACGACCTACATTTCAACTAGGCAGAACCTTGGCTCTGCCGAAATCTGAATCCCACCTTTTCCCCCGGCCCGAACACTCCGACGTGCCACCTTAAATCTGTTCCATTCGGCTGAGAACAATGGTACCTGTTTGTCTTCCCTGAAAGACGGCGAAACAGAGCCCTTCTGCTATTGAGGGCAATTACTGTTGTTGTACTGTTGTTTTTGCCGCTGCACCACTTGTCATCTGTCTTCTGTATAATGTCAAATCTGATAGGCAAGATACCAACCCAAAGTTTTGGCTTGTCTGTGAATAACTTGACAGTGTTGTTCAGCGGCAAGAATAATCTGTTTGTCTATGTGAGGAATCGTTCTTTTTCCACGTCTGCCAGCGTGACCTTTGAGAGTACACAACAAATCCACTACTGATGCCATAATAAGTCAAAAAGTCTGGCAGAGGTATTTTAAAACCATGAGCATGGAAGTCTGCTGAGCAGCTGGCATGCTCTCATTCGTTGGCCTCAACACTGAAGTCGGAGGCTCAGTAAGTAGCTGTATGTCCCTTTAAAGAGTGTTTGTAAGTAATATCATTACACTAAACGACAGCAGGTAATTAGGTACAATGTGGCTAATTGCTCTAATTACCTTATGTGAAAAACGATTGTCTCCAAGGGATATGCCAGTCTGTAGCTTCGGAACGGGACGCAGCTGTCGGTGACCGTACCTTTATAAGAGATAGGCCTAATTACAGAGCAATTCACACAAATTACTGTCTGTCTAATGCACATGCAGCCGTGAGAGGAGAGGAAATTTGGGAAAGGAGGGGATGACGTGTGAGAATCCAACCATGTTAAAGCTCAAGAAAATCCCGAAACCACATAAAAGGGAACATCAAAAGGTTTCGTCTGACCTTAGTCTACCTGGGGCGACGCATCACGAGCACTTAGCTACAGGATGCTTTATGATCACTCACTTACAAATACAGGTAATCGCTTCTGAGAGCTGCTGATGTGGGATCTCCTTGTTTTTCAGATTTTTAATCGTGGGATTTATTTTACCTGCTTCTCTGCCCATAACTGCAGATTATTGCTTAACCTCGCTATAAAAATATTCGGTTAGTAAAAAAAGAAATGGAAATTGTAATTAGCAGCAGCCAGTTTGGTAGTAGGAATCAAAACCTGCCTGATATCCGTATGACTGAAATAGACGTGGCTATCAGATGCTGGATTGTAGTTACCGCTGACATTTCTCTGAAACGCTTTCATCTCCCCTTTATCAACAGCTGTTATACCAACATCCCAAAACACTTTTCTGATCACTTTTTACACAAAAAAAAAGAGAAAAGAAACCGTGTGCACCATTTTCTGTCACAAGATGGTAAGCCTGCTTTGGGCGAAGTGAGATCAATGCATTTAAATGTGGAGTTGGGGGTACGGGCCTGCCTTTAATTCCTTTAAGGATGTGACCTCAGACACCAAAACATTGGCGGCATGTTGAGCCACTTACCACTACAGAGCTTCAGTGAAACCGGACTGCTAGGAGTTGAGCGCATTATTAGTGCTGATAGGAAAATTAGTGCTGATTCACTGAGATTTCCCTATGGACTATTGCAATGATGACTCACTCTGAACTGGCTGCCTCCGTTTGTGTAATCTGTACGTGCGTATGTGTGTGTCTGGCCGGTGTGTGTTCGTTTTTTTTTGTGTTCAGTTACCAGAAGTACAAAGACAAGATGCAGACCAGTCAGTCCATCATGCTCGTCTACGTCATGCGTGATCCAAGAACCTCATCAGGCCAGAGAATCTCAGAATATCTTGGGGATCTGCGGGCATTACAGGGCGCAGTAATTTGTTCCATACAACCTTCGAAGTAGGAAATTTCTCGTCAGGCTTCCAATCTGCCTTCACTTAATCCTCAGGTAGTGCTCCCTGTGGCAGAATGCAAACAGGCTTTAAACAGGTCTGATAGATTTGTGTCTGTTGAGGTGTGTTAGGTTGATTAATTAGGCAAATGAAGACCCCCAAAGGTCTTTCAGTGCTGTAAACAAACAGTATTTGCTTAGACACTTTTGATACTTTACATTATCATTAATTAATAGAAGAATTCTTTAAATAAAAAACTGACTGGAAGAGTTTGGAGAATATATTTTTTGTCTTTTGGTAGAAAATGAACAAGGTTTTATATTTTTAAATCCTTTGCCACCAGAAGCAACAAGTAGGACTGCTACTTGTTAGAAGCCTGTACTGACAGCATCACCTGCATTACGACATTATAAACCAACATCAGCACATATTGTTACTGTTTAAGGCCTTGTCCACACGTAGTAGGGTTTTTGTAAAACTGAATATCCTGCCCCCTCCATCGAGAAAAAAACGTACGTACACGCCACCTCGTTTTTAGAAAAAAATGCATCCAAACCAAACCGCATTAGAATAGAATAGAAAAGAAAAATACTTTATTTATCCATTAGTGCATTTTTACGTGAAGACGTAGTAACTCCGACGACAGGAGCGACATCAGAAATTGGAAATTGTCACGCCATTCCTCCAGTAGCACGATTTCCATCTCAAAGTTCTCCCACCAGCTGGCAGTGCGTCCCGGTCTGACCCAAAACCAGCGTCGGTGTCTTTGACTGAGAACATGCCTCGGACATGGAACGGCAAGATGGTGGAAAATAACTGTCCCTAATGTCGTCCTTCGCCTGTGTTCTTGTACGTGGAGCGGTATCTGGACCAGAGACAACGCCAACACAGTTCTGAGGGCGTCCTGCTGTTTCCAAATGTAAACACAGGTCGCATATGTGATGTAAAGAACATATTTTGTCGCAGGCGGTATTGTTTGGAAACCTAAAACCCGGTTATTGACGTCCACATACAGACGCATAAACGGAGGATTCTCAGATCTTCACTTTGGTTGGAGGTTTTTGAAAGAATCGTTTTTAATGCCGTAAATCTGCGTTTTGGTGTGGATGACAGGCCGAATCGTAGATAAACATCTTGGTTTTGTGAGATACCTGCTACGTGTGGATGAGGCCTAAGTCTCATTGTATTCTATATGTTGGGAATTTCGTCTACAAATGCATGATTTGTCTGACGTTGTGCGTTTGCTGTGACACGTCTGTTGTCTTCTTCGCGGTCTGTAAACATAATTTGTTTTCACACAGCACCCATTCAACAGCACATTCTCCGATTACAGCGTCATGATAAAAATGAAACCGTCCATCTTCCACAAGTCACATCCTCTGTACAGAACGCTGCTGCAGTCTAAGCTGCCGTAACTTGCTTCATTTGACCCCGAGGTAGAAGTAAAATCCATTTAACTAACATGTCACATATGTGAAGTCTATTTCCTTCACATATGGAACGAGCATATTTCTCAAAATGTATTTCATTCATTCTGGGGTCTATTTTAAGGCTCAGTCATAATCACAGCCAGGCTTTCCCAGCATTACCTGCCCTCCCCGACATCCAGCTCTTTATCATGAGAAAACATTACCCAACTCACGGGGCAGAAATGATGACAAAGGGAACTGAATTATGCCAAATGTGTATTTTAGATATGGATACTAACAGGCGATGACATGTCTCTGTAATGTCCAGGTATCGAGTTCGTGCCGTGGCAAAAATGTAGGATTTCCAGTATGTAGGTTATATTTGCTTTCTGTGGTCATGAATAGATCCTTTATTTTGGGGTCTGCATGGCAGGCTCTTACTCAAAGGGTAATTTGACGTTCTTGTCTGTGTCTTCAGTGGGTTTTGAACGCTTCGAGGCTTTTCTTTCTTGGTGTTCTTCGAGATGTTATTTGAAAAGATCACTAACAGCAAGCCTGGATGTCTGTCTGTAGCTGTTTCTGAAATAGCATCTTAGGAAGTATTCTCATTGTGAAAACATCAGGGGGGGATTCCCTCATCTCGCTACACATTTCCACTAGTCCTCCAAAATATACAACTGCTCTTTTCTCATTACGGCCTCGACAAGGGGTGCCTCCTTGTTACATTTTCCGCTTCTGGTGCCTGAAAAAAACAACCCCTCCTTGCGACTCCTTGAACGCTTTGGAGGGATTGGCTAATTTAGTTCCAGATCTGGTGGCATTTGAGAGGCTCTGTGTTTACATGTTCCAGTGGCACTTGCTTTAGATATGTGAAGGCTGGAGTGAAAAAGTAAGAAAAAAAAAACCAAACAAACAAACAAAAAAAAACCCTCGCACACACTGCACGTTGTTAAATGTTAGCATTCTTTCCAAGCCCCTCCATGCAATGTTTGGCTCTTACCTGCCATTTGTTTATTATTGAGTCAGCGGTTTAGTTCATTTAACAGGGGATTCCGTTTCCACCGTCCAAATGGTTTCTGTTTAACTGTGTTTGCACTTTCAACAGTTGCTGCAATCCTGTCACGGGGGTATCCACGATTTGCATGCAAGGAGCTCAGATTTGCATGGAAATCAAACTGCTCCGGGGCTGTTTTCCTCAAACAGAAAATGTAGAACATTTACAGTGTTTGGGCGAAGTGGCAGAGCTTTTCTGTAACGATCAGCAGGGCCACTTAACAGTCTGCTGTCATGAAGCTGTGCTCATCACGCTAGCAACCACAGCCCGGCATTCAGCTTCTGCAGCGTGAGTCTGAACGCCCACAGTGAAGGCCATATAGGATGTTCCCTTGTCAGCGGTGAATAATGTGAATATTGTAACGCTATTGGCCGACTTTGATCTTTCAGCAGGGCTCGACCGGAGGTGCTATTTGACTGGTGGCTTTCAGACACTAGGCTCTGAGCTGCCATGTTGGGTTTTTTTTTATCAGTTTGCTGCCTGCCAGCTGTGGAGACCTCTTTGTCTCCATCCCTGTCTTTAATGGGCCACAGTGGCAAAGAGGAAATAATGAATCATGCTTTTAATTGATGTCTTTTATGGAGGACTTCAGAAATGCATGCGTCTTTATTGGTTAGTCGTAGCGCACAAAACATAGTCGTATCCCGCTGCTGCCTGTGTGGCACAGCGCTTCGCCGTATATCAAACATCGACAGCGTAGATTTAGTGCAAATCGAAGCGACGGAGTCACTTTCAGGCACGGGTAGCTCACTATAAGATATTTTAACAACATAAAGAAACGGGAACGAGTTACAAGTTCCCCCCGTAAGTAGCTACATCAAAGCACATTCCCCTTGGTGTGAAGTCTGTAGTGCTTTTTAATTGATACCAGCGCTTTCTTTTTTAATAACCCATCTGAGATTAGAGGGAGCCTTAATGGAATCACCCGTTGGCTTCCAAAGGAAAGAATTTGTTGGGTCGAAATCTGTTTTTGATATGGGAAGACAAATAATCAGGTCATTAAGGATAACCATAAAGTGTGTCGGAAATTTAAGCAAAACACATGGAAAAACCCTGATTGTTGTGAGACTGGAGGAGGAGTGCTGTGTGGCAAAGAGACTCTTAAAACAAATTAAGCGTCTATAAATAGTGCAAGGTTGAAAGAAGGAAAAAAAAGAAAGGGAAAGACAAAATCCCAAATGGATTGCCAACGTATTCCGAAATGAAATAATGAAACGTTTCTCAGAATTTATTGCGAATTGGCTCAAATTGTTCATGCAGAATTGGAAGACTTGCAACGTACCAAACAGTGTTTTTTTTTAATAGCAGAAGTTCACGATCATGTTTGATGCATTTACCTTTACAATTTATTTGCAGCCACTTGCTATTTTAGGGCCCCCTCCTCTTGTGACGCAGTGTTTGGTTTTCTCTTTGATAAGTGTATCTTTAAGATTGCAGCGTGGCACGTCACGATAAAGGCAGTGAATAAGTTGATCCACCCTCACACTCATTATCCAAAGTCAGAAGCTCCTGGGTGTGAACAGGCTGCGGGGAGAGGACAAAGCTGTCAGGGCCACATGCTTGTTATCTGCTTACCCCGCTTCCTTGAGACTCGTGAAGCCTTTTGTTGTGCAGCTTTTCACCTTCAGTTAAAGGATGCGTCGGACCAGAACGCGCACGTGTCTTGCGATGACGCATACAGGTGCCATAGTGGGGTTTTTTTTTCTCTATTTTTGTAATAAATCAACTCGTGCTTTAGCTCATGGTTAGTTGTTTCCATCCCTGAAGCGTTTTGGAAATTAGATTGTCTTTAAATGAAATATTCTCCATTTGGAAAAAAAAAAAAAAAAGTTGCCGTTTGTCATTACAAAATAATGATCGCAACTTAATGTGATTGTAACGCTTTACCTCATTTTGTCCGATCCGCTATATTTTAGAGAAACCACACTCGTACATTTCTTATTACTTGCTGGACATGGAAAGCACTTTGAAATTTATCTCTGCAATATCTTTTGATAATGGTTAGATCCAGCGCCTGAAAAAAAAAACACACACACACACACACACACAAATGCACATTACCAGGATATAATAGCATCAGGCATCTGCTAACTGAGTTATGGAGCGGAATTTATTACTGTCTAAGAAAAAGAATTCCAGTGATTAACTACGGATTATACAACAGGCGGTTACAGCCAAGCGATCAGATTTTTTTTCGCATAAACACGACCAGACTTTGTCGCGCACAGGAAAGTGCAAGCAGAACAAAAATACTTCATTATAGCACGATGATAGAAAGACAAGACAGCTTGTATCCTTAAAGGTCATGCGTCAGATTCATGAGGCATCGAGGAAAATCAGCAGAGAGACTAGGAACAGGAGACACTTTCCACTCTGTCTGTGCTTATTACTGAGTCGCCCTTGAGCAAGGCATTGTTCGGAGCTTCTCGGTGACTGATGATACACGACGCAGCCCACGTGTGCATGTTTCTCGTTTCACAGCCTCTCTCACAGACCACTGGTGCCTGAACAAAGACGGCTTTTTGTGTAGATATTGTGCTACTAGTGATATTTTAAATTGTTAGAAATGTATCACGGTTCCTTAAACAAACCCCAGATACACCCACCGATCCCACAAATACCCACTAAAGCGCTGGAATCATCTAGTTTAACAGTATGCAAACCATTTCACTCCTTGTGGGGAGGATTTAACAGACCTTTATTAAACTGATAAAACTCAGTCACCACTTCATTATGGACATTTTCAGCCTGCTTAATTTTTCTAACTGTGAAGGAGACAAGCAAGCTGTTAAAATCAATTTACCAAAACATTTCAATGTGATCAAGGTTCATTTCCTCTCAGAGAAATCGTTCCCCCTGCTGTGGCATTTGCCACTTTTCCAAATCAAAACCATTGTACCTGTAAAACCTTGAGCCCTTTCTGGTCACGGTTTTAACAGCGAGCCGCTCGGTGCGCTAATGCACACGAGTGGAGGGAGTCCCGGGCAGGTTTTCAAGCAGTAACGGGGTACATTTCCATTCGGATTCCATGAGCGACTGTTTATGGGGGTGTTTCCCAGTGAGCCTGTAGTACTGCTCAAGCCCTGGTTGTGTTTTGTTTTTGTTCTGGCTATTGGAAAGAATGTGTTTCCAACATAGACGAGCCATGCCAAAGACCCCTTGATAATGCCTCGTCCTGCACAACCACTCCCAGATGCTTAGCGAGTTTTACGAATACACTTTCCTCATTATTTGGGGATTTACTTGTTTGGAATCACTCTGGCCATGTTTATCAAAGTACAGAAATAAGTGGGGTTTTATTGTAAAATGTGGGAAAGTTAAAACCTTCAGACACGGGCTCTACCTAAAAATTTGCGAGCAAAGCAATGTCATAGTGTTGTATGTGAAGCAAGTGATGCCAGGGAAGGAAAACACGTCAGGAGGACTGTGCTTTAATCATATTGTTGTTGCTTTTTTTTCAATGTTCCTGTTTGCAGTTGTAAAATGAGTCAATTTACTTATAAATAGAAGGAAAACATCTCGGGCTTTGGGCAAGATGACAGCGTTACGCCGGCTGATGATTCATACAATGTGAATTAAATCAGTTTGTTCTATGGAATTTGGGATGGAACTCTCTCTCATGTTTTGCCCAACATACCCGGCAATACCTTCCCCTCCCGTGCATGGAGCGAAACGTAGGGTTTCATCCACTCAAAGGCAAGCAATGAGGAACACTAATTTCCCTGAAAGCTTATCCCTCCCTCCCCGTTTGTAAACAGCATGTTGGGTTTTTTTTTTACCTTAAAACTGCACCTCGGTTGCAGCTCGTTTAATGACGTAACCTGTTTTAGAGCATTGGTTCTGCTGGTGTCTCCTCAGCCAAGTGGGATATCCAACCCAAATACCTGTGGGTTTTGGGGTAAAAGCAGAAGTGTTTCTTTGCATGCAGCATTAATTTGCACTGTATGAAACACGCTGCTGTAATTCGACGGCTCAAAATAGATCCCCAGTGTGGAATAACTGTGGGAAATGGAATTGTGTTTGGTTATAAATTCAATAGGTTTATATGTTTCTTTTTTCTTTTTTTTCCCCCCGTTTGCTTGCTTTTGTGTAAAGCGAATATAACTGCATTAAATACTTTTAAGAGCGGGGGGAAGCAATCGGATGATGGAGCTTCAGATATCCGGCCTCTCTGTAAAATGAAGATTTACTCCCAGAAGAGGACAGAAGTTCTGAGTTTGCCAAAGTGACTGAAGTTTAAATCTGCATCAAGCGAGCATTCTTGTAATCAAGCTTTATTATGTTTTTGTTGTGTGTGTCACAATACAAAAAGCAGCAATCTAAAGCTTTTTTTTCACTTATTTTATAAAATTACTGCTTTTGCCAGCAATTGTGCAGCTCTTTGTTGTTGTAACGGTGATTTAGAACACAAATTTTAAAAAATTAATTCTTATAATTGGTCAGTTTCAGTAATATTTTCTGTATTTCAGTGTTGCGTTTCCTAGAAATCACCTGTAAATATAACACTGTGAGTCTTGTCTACTTACACCTACATCAGTTTCTCATTTGTTTTTTATTTTATTTCAGTCCAAGCATAATGGCATCGGATTTGTGCACCAAAGAGCTTCCCCAGTAAAAACTGTACCATACATTTCTTGATTAAAAAAAAAAAGTTAAATCACTGTGCTGTACTGACAAATAAATGCAGAGTGTATCAGAATCAATGCTATTTAAATATTGTTATTTATATGACGTTCAGAAACAATATTAGTTTTCATTGTGTTCAAGCAACACAAACAAAAAAAAAAGCTGTGCGAGGCAGTTTCTGTCATTTAGGAGCTATCTTTGTGATCAGTTGGTCAAGTTGGAGTCAGTTCAGCTCAGTCTGGCCCCAGATCATTAAGCTGTTTGATCTCAGCCCTAAACACAGCGGCACGGAGTCTCCTGACATGTACTGGGACTTTCACAACAAACAGGTGATTAGCATCGGAGGGGAAACAAATGGCGGACCTGATTCGGAACCAGCGCTGCGGCCTTATAGGGAAGATTACTGGCAGGTGGGGCCAATTGGCGAACAATGGTCCAATCCCGGGTTTTGAAGGGCAGATGATTGCTGACAGATGGAAGCCTCCGAGTCCAAGAAGAAAGCAATCAGGTGGGGAGGTGGAGAGCGGGACAAGAATGTGGGGGGTCAGCTGGAGGAGGAGGGCAGCACCACGTTCGCTACCGGGCAGATGAAAGGCCGGCATGATGTCAGCCTGACTCAGCGTACACATCCACACTTGCTTTAGCCTCAAGCTAGGTTGATGTCACGCCACCCCCAAACGTGGGGCAGCGTGATGTGTCGGTGTGAGGATCGGAAGGGTCACAAGAACTACTAGTAGCAAACAAGTGCTGCCAGAAGCTACCCAACTTAAAAACCAAGAATTATACCATGACTCAGCATGGCGTCATGTGGAGCGAGCCGCCTTCTGGTGGCTCTCCAATATGCGTGTCTTAATATATGTCATTTATATTTCAGCTTATGAAAAGCGCTGTGTTAGCAAATGAAAAGAAAAGCAAATTAAAAAGGCCAGTAATTTCATTCTTATCAGGATAAAAAAAAAAACATCCATTTGGAACATCATGAAAAATGCAACCACTCCATTACAACCAAAGCTAATGGTTTTGTTTTTTTGTAGAATTGTCTCTCAGTATGAGCAATAACAGAAACTGGGTGAAACTGTCATGCTACAGACAGAAGATTAAAGCAGTAATTAAAGTAATTACACTCAATATGTCAGCCTGTCTGCAGCTTTGCACACAAATAATTGTCAGGGAACCTAACTGAACGAGGGGTTAAAGAAAGCAAAAACAACAACAAGAAATAAAACTAAATCCACCCCTTGGTTCGGATCAGCACCAATAATAAATGGGTTCTCCCTTTAGTTATGCTCCACTTCACCGCCAAGTTTCACGAAACTGGTCGTTTTAATCCCGCTGACAAACCCACAAACAGCACTAAAGACATTCTTCCATCCCGGCTGTGACCTTAATGGAGGATTAACATGTCTAATGTTCAGCTGGAAATAGAGCAAAGGTATTTTTTTTTAACCTTTGTTTGGTTAAGTTGGGTCTGACTAAGTAGAGTGAACAGAGTTTAGATTAAAATAAAAGGTCATCATGAAGGTTAGAATAATAAACAAAAGGTTATGGATATGGATGGATGGTTAAAGGCAACACTGACTATTGGTTTGAAACTGGAAGAGAACATCTGTCCCATGTCAAGATTAAATGGCTGGAGTGGACTTACCCATCCATCTACCCCGACCTCCTCCCAGTGCTGACATGGGGATCTACAACAATCACTTGCTTCCTTAGCTTTGTCGTATCACCATTTAAGTGTGCCGTTATGAATGAAGCGTAACTATGGGTCATAATTAGCTTCTTCCGTGAAGGACAGGGTCTTGTGCTGTCGTGATCATTCCACTGACATGAACCCTGACAACAATCAGCGAGTTGACTGTTCTGTTCTAACACCTTGTTCTGAAAATTCTGGTAGATTAATCGTAGCAACTGGACTTGCTTGAGTTTCTTGAAGACGTCTCACCTCTCATCCAAGAGGCTTCATCAGTCCTGACTGACTAGTTGGGAGTTCCAGATACTGATATCCTTAAGGAGCCATTAACACCTTTCAGTTGGGGGTTTGTTGCTCCTCCCCCTCGTTATGTGAGTCGTTAGTGCTCGTCCTGCCACAATGGGGTTCGTTAGGGTCTTTTGTGGCTATAGGTGTGAATGCGGTTTCATCTTAGAGATCTTAGGAATGAATTGTAAACAGGTGAGAGGTGATGCCTCAGACCTCCACCTCTATTCCATCCTTCTTGTTCTGAAAATCTTTCAATTCCAGAAAAGCGTCACAGCTGTCATCAGAAACTGTTGTGTCATTAATGCTTACATTTTAAGGATCAGGAGTGATGCAGTTTTACCTTGAACGCCTCCATTCAGATCAGTGTGTGAAAATGTGAGCTTGGTAGACTTCAGGTCAAACCATTTTTCATCTAAAAATGCAGCTTCCAGAGAGATTATGCTATGTTTCGCTAAGTTTCATCCCTGTAATGGATGCACAATGACAAAATATCACCTCATCCTGGACTCTTTTTAATAATAATCCATAGTCAAAGTCTATCTTTGTCAAACCAACTCCACCAGACAAAATGTAAATTCAAAAATTCAACTTCCAATCCTGCGAGCAAGTAGCGCATGAGTCAGCCTTGTAAAGTTTATTAACACTTTCTGGCATCTGAGCGTAATAACAACTCCACTCACCACATACGTATGATGCCTCGTCAACAGTGACGAATGGAGGAGCTTCTGGGAAACGTGACATGGAAGCAAATGCAATTATGCATTAAGATGCGGCTATAATTAAACATTTCCAAGGGAGTGGCGGTACACCTGGAATGCCTCCTGAGTGGAAGTAACGCTGAGAGTCTCATCAGCATGGCGCCATAATGATTTTAACACTGGGCTTTATTCCGGCTGTTACCATAGCAGAGTCTGGACCCATACAGATGGCAATTACTTTAAAGACAGAGGCAGACCAGAACAGATAGACTGAGACAGACAGACGGAGCAGCAGAAAGATAGCCAGATTGTTGCAGGAAGACAAAGAAGGACAGAGGAAAGAGGAGTGGGAGAGAGTTTACAGAAGCGACATGTATGGATAACTGCCAGGGATGGAAACAGTGATGAGTGTTTGCTATTGAAGAACTTGTAAAAATGCAAATAATAAAGTAATTTGTTATTTGTCAGCTGCACAAACAGTTTAGCCAAAGAAAACTTCATTATATGCACTTTGTGTGTGGATATTTTGCATTCTCTTGCAAAAAGTTTTGTATTTGCTGATCAAATTTGCACTATTTTAGCTGAAATCTGTACAAAAAAAGCTAAGTTTTATTATGATTAGTTTGTATAATGTTGTAAAAGGCAACTGGTTTGTTGACAGAGTTTGTCGGCAACTCAGGCCAAAGTCTGCAGCACTGGTTTGTAATGTGTGCAGCAATAAGGGCAGCGGCAGTAAGTCACAGTATTAATGAGTATCAGAAGTATAGTAACAACACATCTGTCAAATCCGATAGAAAGACAGCGGTTCAGATAGTTCAAGTGCAGCTAGACATATCCACAGCACTCAACCATAAATGCAACCAAAGTCTGAGAAAAAAAAAAAAGTCCACCACAGCTCCACTCAGCAGATCAGCTGCAGCTGTGCTCACATCCAGTAGCTGTATACTGTTGCAGGTTGGCCCCTCTGAAAGAAATAATAAGCAATAAATACATCATGTAAAGTGCCACGACATACATCTCTGCTGTAGAGCGTTTCCCTTAAAGAGTTCTGTAACTGGCCTGGACCTGCAGCTCATATGGGTCAGGAGGGGACGCAAGAAATACTGTCAGAGAAAGGCGTTGTGAAGGATTATATTTACGGTAGAAAAAAATGCAAAAAAAAGAGTTACGCCAGTTTTTCTTTTTTCTCATGACCTTGTTCTTTTGCATTAAAAAAAAAAATCTAAAAATAAAAAAAATGATCTCACCAGCAGAGCAACAACAAACCTGCATTCGTGTTAGTGTTACAATGAGGTTACTACACAAAAATAGCGCCCATACAGTGAAATATAACCCACTTCCCTCCACCATTTCCTTCGGCGCCACCACTTTCATTTGTCAAAAAACCAGAAGATGTTCAACAGCAATGATTTCAGAGATTCACAGAAGAAAAAAAGTATTTTTAGAATTCGATTCCTCCACATTTTCCAAAGGGGGGTCTTTGCACAACAACAAAAAAAGGGGGTCTGCACTCCTGCAAAATCTTTTTTTTTTTTTTTCTTTGCGCAAAAAAAAGCGTTCCCATATTCCGACTGCATAGCACAGGACTAGTCGGCACCGCTGTTCTGTAGCTGAGCAACATGCAAACACACAAAGCTTCATTTGTAAAGCAGACGGATCAGTTATATGATACCCTTCCACTTTAGTCATGGTCTGGGTTGCTGGTTTTCTTATCCATGGCAGCAGGCTAAAAATGGAAAGTATGAATTCAATTTATTTTATTTTTCTGCTATTCTGTATCCCAAAATAACTTTCCAGTTATTGTGCCACTATATGTTTTTTTTTTTTCTGCATCTTAAAAAAAGTCGAACCCCCTTTTTCAGTTTAAATTTAATGCGTGACAAGCATGTGTCAGCCCCGTTTAATATCTGTCGACACGGGGAAATTCCTGAACGCGATTGGCTGAAGACAGTGTGAAATCACTGGCCTAAATACATGTGCTACGTGATACGAGTATGTCTTATGCACGAGTAAAATACGGCTTTTAAGAAGAAGAAGAGAAAAAAAACAAGCAAATTACTGATATTACTGCATTTTCCGAAGTTCATGTGTCAGTCAGAACTGTGTTTGAGGACACTTTCTCCCTCAGATTTAGTTCTGTTTCAGTTTGTCACTGGTACCCTTTAAGAATGTCCGTAACATAAAATAAATACAGGAGTTGTCTAAAATACATGCAGTATTCCTATAAGCTTTACTGCTTTTCCAGGCAGACTGACAGATTGAAGTCCACCTTAACCGTTAATCTGTGTCTAACTTGCAAAATCCTTCTTTCACAGAATACAGGAGGGAGAACAGAACATTTATGATCAGGACTGTAATTTATCTGAATGGTAGTGACTTTTAAGCAACGTTTAGCCCACTCAACGTGCCAAAAACTTGAAAAAAAGCGAGCAAGAGCGAGAATGAAAGTGCACAGAAGGTCGAGAAAGAGACACCGGACCTGCAGCAATAATGAAACAGAAAGTTAAATCGATCGTCGCTGTGTGCCAAGTCATTCTGTGTGGATGGTTTTGTGTAGACGTGACCACAGATGAACCTGAGGCGGCACTGTGCAGTAAACCAGCATCATATATGATTCTAATTCAAACAAACACAGACTTTCTTATTTTGCATGAAGAAAAACAAGTCGTGCAAAATGTGGTGAATGCTTTTTTTTTTTGGTCCCCAAAAGACAGTTTAATTCAAATTAGCAGCGTGTACAACAATCAGAGCTTCACACATCACTACAGAACATCCAGCATATGTCAGGATGTATGTAGGTTGTGCACATTACCCAACAGGCCGTGCACTTAGAGCGCCGTTTGATCTTCTGAGAAAAGGAAACATTACCTCAGTCATTCACCAGCAAAAACACAGACTCTGGTCAGTTGTTTACATTTGATTTTTCGCTCAAAAGGTGAAGAGAAGAGAAGAGAGAGAGATTGCGGTCGCAAAAATGTGGAAGGGGGCTCAGATGAACTAATATTTCAGTAAATGTAAAATCAGCTGGGTTTATTTTAAAGCAGCCCTCTATTTTTATAGTAATTTGTGCTGCTCATTTCATAATGTTAGTCTTGGACCCGGCTCGGTGAGAGCGCAGAGCCCCGTTAGATTAGCCAGCTGCACAGTGTAAACACAGACCTATTCAGCTAAGAAAAGAAGTGCAGGGATGAGATAATGGTAGCGCTATCTTGTTAAAGTCACATGTCGGACCGGCTGCGTTGCTCGGGCTTCATATTCACACATAATATGGAGCCATGTAAATGAGAGGAGCCCAGAGTTAATCCCCTGCACCATTATTATTGACTATAATTAAATCATGTGTGCATACGCTCCGGGCTGAGCCACATCAAAACAGCGTGAACCTTCCACCGCTCGCAGAGGAGACTTGAACCTGATGAGCACATGGCAAAGGGCGTTGTCCATTAAAGTAAACCCCTGATTTTTCTCAGAGATTTCTGGGTTTGTAGAGCCGCTTTTTAGGTGGTCCTGCGGAAAGTCAGGCACCGAAGGGCTCCCAGGGTCTGTACAGTGTTGGATTTTTTTTTTTTCTTTTTTCTCCCGCTCCTGGTATAAAAGGCTAAATGTTATTTTTCTCTCCTCTCTTTCGCTCACTGCTCCACTTGTTTTCCTTTCTCCTTAATGAGACATCGTAGGGCCACAGCTGTGACTTGTGTGGAGCCACTGGACCGGAGCTGCTCGCGTGTTGCCGGCGTTTGCGGTGAAACGTACCGCCGAGTTGGGTGTCGTGGTCGCCGTTCAACACCTCAGTCGTGACGCAGTACGAAGTCGAACTGGGATAAAAATTGGTTTTATGTTGCAAGGTACTGAGCTCATCGAAAGGCAGCAAAGTAACCAAACCTGTGTGGCAGCAACACAGTGGCGCACAACGCTCCTGTTCTGTATACGTGGGACACAACACGATGCGGCCGTTATCATTTAGACGCAGCAGAAACAGCGTTACAGTCTCCTCGTACTCTGTAATGTGAGATGAAGGAACTGCCCTGAAAAATCTCTTAATTTCCTCTATTCTTCCTCTCACAACCTGGGACACTTTGAAGCCCATCTTGCTGACACGACGTCCTTTCCGGGCAGGAAAGGGAGGGTTTTCATTGTTTCTCAGATCATATGTAAAGTTCAATATCTGAGACAGATTTTTTTTTTTTTTTTGCTTCTGACCTATATTTTCCACTTGAATCAGAAAACACCAGTAGCAGGTTCATTGTACTGAGAAATATATGCTTTGGATGGGTGATCAAAGAGGCACAACCTGCATGATGCAGGTAGCTTTTGAATGACTAAGTGTACCTTTACAGATTAAGGAAAACTCTCCTGCTTCTCGAGCAACCATCTAAAACCCATTAGATTATCTGAAAAATGTCACAAAGCTGAATACAGGGCTGCTTTATTTAGCCCATGAAATGTCCACATTTTAGGATTAATGGTTTTCACAGGGCAGTGACAGTGACAAATTTGGGGCACATAAGATATTAAAACTTAATCAGCATTAACGATGCTGTGTCCCAATTTAGGGAGCAGAGCCTTTAAAGTCTGCGCTTCAGAAGTAGTCCGTTGTTCGACGAGCTGGCAAAAGCCCGGGCTGCTACTTTTTATTTTTAAAAACTTTGAATCAATGAAGAGCACCTGAATGCAATAATGATCTATATTTCTGTGAGGCTTGGTTGCCACATTTTTGAGAGGATGCATGCGTCAAATGTGCCGTCAGATAAATGACAGTTTAAATTAAACACTGTCAGACATTTTTTTTTTTGCCTTTGAGAGACAATCCCCTACAGAAACAATAACCTAATCGAGCACAGCATGCAAAGTCATTACCGTAAATTCTGGAGTATAAGCTGCTACTTTTTTTCCCACACACTTTGAACACTGATGCGGCTAATTTATGGATTTTTACGAATTTGCCTCAAGACGAAAGCCACATGGAGAGCGAAAGAGAGACTGAGGAAGTGCGTGATGAAGTAATTCTGTTCAACTCCGACACTGAAGAAGACGACTTTAGTGGTTTTAGTGCGCAGGAGGAAGATGAAGATAGCGATCAGTGACTTTTACGTATTTGTGTATGTTAGATATTTAATTAAAAGTTGAAAAAATCTTTCCGTGTAAACATCTCATGTTACAACGTGGACACCTGCAGCTTATAGACAAGTGCGGCCTACGTATGCACACATTTTTTTTCTATTTAAGTTATATTCAGGTGCGCTCAATACTCCAAACATTACGGTAATTAGGTCATGTCAGCGGGATAAGAAGCTTAATCAACACCTTTGCCTTCGAGGGTGGTAAAAGGCGTATCAACGTTTAGTAATGTAAACATATAATTAAGGTTTTTTTTTTCTTCTAAATGCACACAAGTATTTGTCTGTCAGTCGGGAAGCTGCTGCCAGAAGCTTGCACAGAAGAGAAGACTAATATTATTACAGAGGAATCAGATTATTTGATTTGGTGTAAACACGTTCCAGACATTGTTATGCTTCTCCTTTACTGCGCTTCCTCCCGTAACAGCTTAAGTCATTCTGTTTGTTTGTGCAGATGGATCATCTTTATGTTGTGCTCCTACACTGAAGAAGTGAGTCACTGTTCTCCAACCCGGGCGCCGCTTTGCTTTCACTCCTTCCACCGGTTCGCTCGTGAGCTCATTCTAAGTTTGCTAAATAGAAATGTTCTCCTTTGTAAACAGTATCCGAATATTTCCGACGTGGGATGTGATGAAACGACCCCACCAGCGATCACTGCACTTGATAGCGCAACGACAGGACACCCAATCAAGGGTTGGCCCGGTGACACAAACAGAGGAGAGGCTTTGGGTTGCAACAGTAGAGAAAGCTTTTTTTTTTTTCTCTTTTTTGTGGATCCTGGTTAGCAACAGTGAGAAACAATTGTCTTGTTTGGGGTTTTGTGTACCGTTTGTATATTTTTTCTGTGATGATCTCAAGGTAGGAAACTGTGAGTAATTATCAATACAGGCTTGAATAATAATAAGTCTTGCACCACATTTATTATTGCACAGTGACTGATAGTAAATTACGGCGCAGCATTTGTTGAAAAGATTATACTGTAGATGACCTAAGCCTTCGGTTTATAGGATAACTGATGATAAATAACATTCGATACATCTCTAAGGTGACAGAGTTGTTGTTCTATCAACACATGCGCCGGATTACAAAGGCTGTTTGTGTGAGGATCTAATACGTTCCTTCTCTCCGCAGAAGTCCATTACGAACAAATCGCTTAATTCTATCCACCACTGTCGTCCTATTTCTTACTTATTTTTTTTACAGTATATCTGCCTCCCGGGGGGATTCACATCTGATCACAATCCGACATCTTTCCCTATTTAAATGCACTAAGCAGCAGGACGGTCCTCGGTGGAATCGAGCGCAATGAGAAAGCAAAAGAGAAAGGGATAGTTCCACATCGCCACGAGGACCTGTGGCGAGGCTTTCTTCCTCCATAGGAGCTGAGTAATGACCTCAGCAGGTCCTTTTCATCACTAAATTACAGCCATTAACCTCAAAATAATCATCAGCATCCCTTTCTCTGAGAGGGAGACCACATCGGATGAAGATTAGCAAAAAGTCTTTTTAAGGCTGATGAAAACTATTTTATTGCAATTGTTGCCTTTCACATGCAGAATGACTTTTATGACGCGGGTTAGTGGGTTCCGCTTTTAGAATAATACTGATCGAAAAAAAAAAACAAAAGTGACTCATAAGCTCATGACAAACTACAGTCGTGACTCGATAAGCGACCTTCACAATCCAAAAACCTTTTTAGCAAAAACCATCAGAACCATAAAAAATCGCCTCAACATACAGACAGACTTGGATTCCGACTCTGACGTGACATTTTATGTCCCTAATAAGGATAACGGCGTATTATCTGACTGAACAATCTGACAGATTGGCTACGTTCACACTGCAGGACTTGATGCTCAGGTTTTTTTGTGAAATCCAATTTTTGCAAGTTTGTTCACATTTCCAGTTAAATGCGACTTGTATGTGATCTGCTGTGTGAACTTCATACGACCCAAAAGTGTCCCGCATGCGCAGAAGAGGACACGATGACGTGACACGCAGCGAGCGTGCTCAGTGTTTAAGGAAGTAAACATGGATGGTAACGGTGGAGCGTATCTGCCACTCCCCCACCACCGTCGATGGTGGAAACAGAACTGTAACCGCTAACTAAACTAGCATCAGCAGCCAAGTACTGCCTGTGCGTTCCGGTCACATCCACCCCGTCGTACATTTGCTTACGTAATTGATTACATTGTCTTCCAAACTTGCTCAATCCATTCATTGCAGGTTGGTGGCAGCATAAATTTAACATTATGCATATGGGTCTTTAAAGTTGGCTGAGATATCACCTCTCTTCTGAAACAACATTTGTAGTTTAGTGGAAGACAGGGATAGAGGGGAAAAAATAGGAATCATTTACCACCTGGTGCAAAATCTGAGAGTCACAGCTTCTGCACCTGAGCTGGAGTAAAGCCATATCACAGCCAGAGGACGAAAGGTCAGCGCTTGATGACGAGCGTTACGGATAACTGCAGCAAACGGATTTGAACTCCTTTCACACAATAACATCATACGCACAGTTGCACTCCAAGATTTTCAAAACTCTATCCATATGAATTAGCTTCACTGCGGTTTTTAGATTTTAATGGCATAAACACGTTACAGTCACACACTTAAGGGGACTTCCTCTTTGGAAAAAGAAGTAAATGGAAATAGAGCGCTAGCAAAACGGAGCATGCATAATTAGGCCACTGAAAAGCTGCGCTTAAGATTGTTTTTCTATACTTAGTGTAATTACTGCAAGCTTCACTATTTAAGCTTAGCTGTCCCTCTAACCTTTTTGTAGCCTCAGGAAACCCCTCATTTAAATCTGATCCGACACTCTCTGTGAAACCTCTTTCAAGTCCGTTACTTTCTCGCGCACCTGTCAACTGCATAACATCACATCCGAACAGACGTGAAACGCTGCATCCAAAAAGGATATTTTTCCGCAAACTTTAGGGCGCTTTCGCTAATCACTGCATATGCAGGACAAATGATCTGATGATGTGAGAGATGTCTCTGCCAACCCACGCAAGACTTTAGGTGTGTACACTGGGATCTGTTACGCACCACCCGTGAACCCCAGATGCACAAACACAGAAACAGTAATGTGATCCGCCATCTTTTCCCCACTAGGCAGATTTATGCACATAAATCATTTCCTATGCTGTGTTTTGGGGGATTTATAGCAATAATAGGCCATCTCTGCCATTCCCATCCTGTTCCCTCGGTGCAGTCCCTGGGAAAAAACCTCACAGGTCTTAACTTTTGGTCACATCAGGTTTTCGGTTGCAACATTACCTTTTCCTAACCTCACGGCCTCTAAACCTAATCATGTGTTTCCATGGAGTTACCTGCCCAATCTAATCTCTGAGAGCTTTGAAACAGCAGCAGGCCAGTGTGTTAAAATGTTTTGGAACATGCACACATGACCCCTTTCTGCTGTTTGATCGTGTTGGTTTTACAGGGAGGGTCCGCTGGTAAAACATGGAGGCTGCCTGTAGAATAATATCGCCACTGTCACATTTAATAGATGTCTCGATAGTGTGTCATTCGCAGCTGTGAACTTCATTATTGTTTTGTCTGTAGTGGGGCTGCTGTCTGGTTGTGTGCGATGGGGCAGTGTGTGTGTAAATGTCTATACGCAGGATCGCACACACGACACTGTCACGCTCAAAGCCGATCACGGTTAAGGCCGTCGTACAAAGTGGAAAGATGAAATGGCAAAGAGCGATCGCTGACTACACCCCGACTTCACTGTTTCAGATTGTTAAATAAAACATCAGCGTGTCAGCGTGCTCGGTCATCATCAGCGTCCTCTGAAATGCAAACAAGATGTTTCAGAGTCTGTGTGTTTGTAGTTCTTAGATCAATTTGCGCCGTGTTTACTTCACAAATGCATATTTGTCGGTCAGTTAAAGTTTTAATTTTTCATGTTGGAGCTGTTGCTTCAGAATTTGACTTTTGAGGGAAAAAACAAACAAACAAACTAAATGACTCTAATTTTCCATCCTGCACTTTTGGATGGACTGTACCATTAGCACCTGGGGGGAGCAGCACAGCCATATGTAGCACATCTGACCAGGCCATTATTTCTTGACAATGCAATGATAGTAAACAATATAGCGTCTTTAACAGTATTATGTTAGAAAAGAATTACTTTTCATTCACCATTTATTCTTTTATTTACTGAATTGAATCATTCATTTATTAGCTTATAAACCATATTTAAGGATGTGTATGATACATAGAACATACTCATACCAACACACAAGCCCTCTCTGGGTCAGCTGCAGGGTCAGGGGGTTGGAGGTAACAGCGATGCATCGTTATATGTCTCCAATCTGTGATGAAACCCTGCCCAAATAAAGTGGATGATAAATGTTTGCATGGTCAGTATAATATATAATTAAACTGTGATTCAAGTTTTGTGATTGGCTGTAGACTCCAGGAATGGTACAGTCC
>NW_007579565.1:34329-43959 GCF_000690725.1 Stegastes partitus | reverse complement strand
GCAAATAAAAATTTAACTGAGACACAAATATCCATTTGTGACGTAAATTGGCTTTTTTTTTTTTTCTTTTTGCAAAGCTACACTCAGTATATTCTGACAACAAAACATAACTCAAATATAAAACACATCAACCACAAGTTTATAATTATAAGAAGTTATTCTTTAAACTTGCTATACTTTATGACCAGAAGAGAAGAGATCTGAAAGTGCATAAAGTAGGTGCATTTTTATGACTTTCTTGGACACTTGAAGTGGACACGTGGCTGTTGCTGGACTCACTGACATTAGTAAAGAGCAAACATGAACTCCTAGGCACTGGGCCACCACGCTGCCTGACAGAACGAAGGCACATCTGTCTGAGCCATAAATGTGGTAAGTAGTAATGGGGGATAACATCATCCTCAAGCTGAGAAGCCCATCAGGGTTCACTCCTCTTTATGACCATCATAAATGAATACTGCCCACTAATTTCCCATGGAGCACCTGTATAACAGGTCTCTTGGAGCTGCACAGGTTTATTTTCAGAAGACTTTTTTTCTTACTTTGTCCTTAGGAAAGGTTTTTGCTGAGCACACGTTTACTTTCACCGCCTCATAGTCATAAAGGCGGACACCTTGACAGATGAGGAGTTTTAGGAAACGGTTCTCGGGATCATCCCAGGTGAGGCGAAGAAAACTTTACACTGCTTTACTTTTACTTTACACAGCTGGTGTGTACGTGCTAGTATGTTGGATAATGTGTGTATCGCTGTTTTCACAGTGATAAGACTGGAGAAGGAGGTGTGCCGCTGACGCAACGAGGCCAACAGTGCAGCAGGCCATCTGAAAGGATTTCCAAATCTCTCCAAGGTTTATCTGTTTCCTGCAACCACTGCACTTTTTTTTAACTTGCAGGATGCAAAGTAAAGATACACAGGTGGGGCTTCTCTACATCCTTGCTGAGGTATTGAAATCTACGGAAATTGTTGCCTCATTTTCTCAGAGTCTTGACATATCAAGAAGGATCAGGAGGGACCTCACTGATGAGTTACTCAGCAGATGAAATGATGAAGCTAGAAGAGCAAAATGACGTCAGGTAACTACGCTAAAATTAGAATTTAAGGTCTGAGAAAGTTCAGCGGGATTTAATTATCAATTTATCCTAATAAACAGCAGGGACTCAATAAAGGCAACCTGAAGGACACGATGCCTTCTGCAGATTGTTCGCAACCGAGCGACGCCGTGCATTTGCTCAAGAATAGGATTCACCTTGCATGATTCATAACACTTCTACATGCGCAGATTGCTTCGTGTTTGTAGCGTCAGATTTGCAGACGATAATACGCTTTTTTCTTCTTTGTCACTGTGAGTTATCGTAGCGGCCGTTTTAAATGTCATCAAGACCTTTTTAAGAGAATTGATTAAAGCAAACTGGTGGTGGAAAAATTGTTTTTGGCTTGTAAGCGCCTTTCGCTGACATTGCCAAGCCGCCTGCTCCTCCGCGGCAAAACAGATTAGACATTGCTGTGTCCTTCTCAAGCGAAGGAGCCATCACCAAAGTAGTTGGAAGAGATATTTTGGTTTCAGCTATTCAATGACATCATCGGGGAGTGCGCCCTCGTTAGCGAGAGGGAGGGAGAGCAATTAGCCGGCGCAATTAACCTTTAAAAGGCTGCCTATCTGGAATGAGCACGGATGAATAATAGTCAGGTCGCCAGTATAAATCCAAAGCATTGCCATCCTGAGATCCTTCCCGAGAGACTGTTGAGGTAAATGGCTGCAAGGGCGCCGTTCGAGAGCTTGGTGAGTCAGGAGTAGGAGAGACTGCTAACTCACACTTGGCATTGGTGGTAGGTTTGGATAATATATGTATATAGACCCTGTAAGAAGGCCAACAGCATTACCTCGATAACTAATTTCCTTTCCTCATCCTCGTATCATAGCTTTCTGGGACTGTTTTACTGTTGTAACTACTTTGAGGACACATTACTTGGTGGTAGTGACGGCTGATAAATGAGCCAATCCAGCGCAGTTAATCGACACCTAGGGAGCGATCACGAGTCGATATTTACCTTCCAAGGAAATACAGTTCAGGGAGAAAACATCTCAGAAATAAATGCAACCCCTTCCTCAACGTAAAGCATATTAAAAAGTGTCGGAAAGACACTTTGGAAGAGCGACTGGCTGAAGATTTAGAAAAGGTGTGACCCCATGAGAACATACATCACGCCCCCCCAATGCCCCGCGCTGACAAACTCGTCAGCGGGATGTCGTCAGAGTGACGTCCGAGAGGGCTTCTGGTGTGGGAGCAGAGCTTGTGTGTGTTTGTGTATGATAAGGGTCAGTGTGCATTTCAGGTCATTGTTCTCTGGCATTAACCTCCCACCGCCACATCAGCCGCTACCGCCCACCTGCACAAGAGGGCTCAATGTGAATGTGCAAGGACGGTGCTGGAGTTTACGAGGGAAGGGGAGGCTTTCTTTCACATTTAAATGCATGCATTTATCTTTAATGTTGCAATCAGCAGCTCACTGGCCTTGACTTGCAATTTTTGTCTTAACTTGGTGAGTTTAAACCCACCTACTTTAAAAATAATTCCTATTTTGGTGATGCTTTTTTAAAAACCCAATGACGAGGAGCCTCGGAGCGGCGTGCTTGTGGTTAAAATAGAAAAAAAATAAAAAATGCATGTATTTTTGTGAATACAACGCCAGACTACTGCTACTTTCCCTTAATAGAGCAACCAGAAATGATTACCGCAGTCCAATCGCATTGCTGTGTGAAGGAAAGAACAATGATTCTAATTATCCCCACTGATTGGTTTTGCATGCGTTGGCATCCACCTAGTCAAACTATTGTTCCTACTTGTGGGCAGGCTGGCTCTAGAACACCCAAATATCTATTTTTAAACTATGACGAAATGCAAATGACCCGTGCTGAACAGCTTCCATTTAACGGTTACTTTCCCCCTGCACCTTCACAAAGTTGCACATGAAGCACTACTGAATATTGAAGCTACACAAAGTTTTATGGTGTGCTGACTGAAACCTGGAGCTTGTCCTCAGATGTCATGCTGGACAGTATTTCATCCTGTGAGGGCATAAACAGTTTTCCACAAGCAAAGTGTAATGTTTAACAGTCGTGACGGCGCCGTCCAAGTTCCCGGTTTGGTTCAATGACTTCTGGACGGTGCCGCCGGCTTTTTGGAAGGTGTCGAGGTGTGAATTACGGATTGAAACGTCCACTTGCTTCCAGCGGATAATGGTGATGCTCAAAGCTAATGGAGACGAGCATAAATATCTCGGTGTAATGGGTTTGCTCGTAAACGGCATTAAGTGCGATGATTTATTTGTTTTTAATCGAAGATGCTGGTAACAGGTGCTTGTCAACAAGTTAGCGCAAATGAACTTGGAAACGCTGTTTTCGTGAAAGACTACAGAAATGACACAAAACAGAGCTTCTTTCTTGCAGAGCTTTCACGGGTTCTGCCTGCTCAGTATCATGTACATGTGTCCATGTGCTACGTGAGCATATCCATGGGTGGTTTTATTATGTGGCTGCATTCGTGTGTGTGTGAGTTGTTTTTGAGCAATCCATAACAGACTTTCTTTCCTTAATCAACCCTAAGCACTCCTCATCAAACCTGTTTTCAGAATTGCCAGCTCAGCCGAAAGAGATGCGGGATAACGCACGTACGGTAATCTTATCAAAAACAACACTGAAACACCCTAATCTCTCCTGCAGTGTTAAAGCAACAATTACAGACGTTATCAAAGCGGTTTGATTTCCTGCCAGTTAGAATGAAATCACGGCTGAAGCAAGTGTATCCCCGCAGACAGAAAATATAAGGCGGAGCTCACGGTGGCCACACACACACACTTTATGTCAAATTATGAAATAATGTTGCTTTAAATACTGTTATGAAATATTGATAAAAAACTTCTAAGTCGGACTTGAGTAAATAAGCGTAGAAGCGTTCTGACTTTCTGCCAGAAGTGGATGTAGGTAAAGCTTCAGTCGCTCTCATTAGTAGATGATTTTTGAGGGGTCCATGTTTTGAAGTCTGCTTCTACCAGATGCAAGCCATTATGGTACAACTGGTACACTGATTGCCCTGCAACACACACTCTCTCACACACACACATCTTGTTTCTTTAAGCATTATGAAATCACTCTGTCAGGGACTGCCCAGACAGCCACTGCAACAACCGTAGGAGCGGTGAACTTGTGACTGTAAAAGCAGCTGCTTTGAAAACCCTGAATGATCTTTCTAAATAGGGAGTGCGGGGAGTTCCTCTGTAAGATTTTACAAATACAGATGATTCACTTTCTTCCACCTGGGTCATAGGACATTTATCTGTACGATTAGCCCCAACATTATTTCACAACAGACAGATAACAAGACAGTCATTATCACTGCGTCTGAGCAGTTGTTCAGATTACACGGAATCGGTATGAAAAATGCCTGACGGGAAACAATAAAGGAGTGTCCAAAAAAAAACGAGCAGCGGACACAACTGGTGAGCATTTTATCCAGCGTCACAGTTGACGACAGTTGATATCGTTTCTGGAATGCCTCGTCACAAAAAGATGGCCATTTCAAATTCACTTCTTGAAACTTCCACACCATGACATTGATCAATAGGAGTCAGAAATATCCTCTGCATGATGGAGGGGAAGGAATGAAAGGATGAAAGTCAGTATCGTTTTTGCCGTTGCTTGTTTATGTTCTCGTTTCCAGTAATTGATCCCTGGCACCTCCTTCCAAAGGACATCACAGAGCTTGTGAAAAATGGAAAGTTATGACCAACACACTCTGTCATGTGTCTCAAAAAAGCCAAAAATGTAGGAGTCTCTGATCACCTAGACCAGGGGTGGGCAATCCTGGTCCTCGAGGGCCACAGTCCTGCATGTTTTAGATGTTTCCTTCTTCCAACACACCTGATTCAAATGATCAGGATCGTTATCAGGCTTCTGCAGAGCTTGATGATGAGCTGATCATTTGAATCAGGTGTGTTGGAAGAGGGAAACATCTAAAACATGCAGGACTGTGGCCCTCCAGGACCAGGATTTCCCACCCCTGACCTAGACCGACACAGTGACTATCCTACCAGACAAAAACACTGGATAGTCTAAACCCAGTACTGTAAATTCTGAACTATAAGCCGCTACTTTTTTCACGCGCTTTAAACAACACGGCTAATTCATGGATTTTTACAAATTTGCCGCAAGACGAAAGCCACATTGAGAGCGAAAGAGAGACTGAGGAAGTGTGTGACGAAGTAATTCTGTTCAATTCCGACACTGAAGAAGACGACTTTAGTGGTTTTAGTGCGCAGGAGGAAGATGAAGGTAGCGATCAATGACTTTTCCTGGTAGGCTGCTGTATTTTTAGCCAGTTGTGTTACAGGCACTGTTCGGGGAAAAAAAGCATTTATAAGTGTGGCCTATATATGTACAAAATTTGTTTTCTTTTTAAAGGTAGTGGATGCCTCTCATATTCAGATGCGCTCAATAGTGCGGAAATTATGGTACAAGCCAAAGATTCTGAGCGTTCACTTGTACAAAGTCTGACTCAAGGTGGTGATCTCACCAACAAACCATCATAGTGAGCTGACAATACTGAATCAGCATTATCACTGAACAGCTTCTTTTTTTTTGCAGTGTAGCTCCACATTGGTAAGCCTGAACTGACAACAATACTTACTTTGCTATTCCAAAAGCTTTCAAATTGCTTTCTTTTCGTTGAAAACTCCATTTTAAGATGTTATCCCACTCTACAAAACAACAAAAGGTGCAATAAATAAACAGTAGTGAAAATAAAGCTATAATTTTGTAGCTTTCTTTCTGTCAATGGATAATACATTGAATTTATTAGATAAATGGAATATAAATCAGAGGCTGTGTTGATTAGCAAATTCATCTTTGGTCAGTTGCTTCGCTGGCTTCGTTACTCTGAACAGCTGTGTAAGTCCCAGTGATGCAGCTCTATACATGGAAATCGATTGGAAATTATCCCGTTGTCTGAATGAGCAAAAGCAGAACACAAAGAACCTTAAACCTGCAGCCACAGACAGAGGATGTGGCTCCTTGTTTCACCTGTACAATGATGACAGCAATAAATAATAAAAAGGTTGCCGAGGTCATTCATCTAAGCTGTTGCTTTTGCGCCTTTTTAAGAATAAAATCCTCCTTTTGCTAAGAGGAGAATTGGAAGGGAGGCCACCAGTGATTCACGAGTGACGCCACGCCGTTGAGCCGCTGTCACCTGACGTCTCATTTGCGTAGGATTTTGTAAAGCCGAACTAAATGGCACTTCAGTTCATTCACGGTTTCTTCATTCAACTCGTGCCTGTTGAGATTGAATACGTTTCACTACGTTTGAAGCAGCTGTAGATGATGGGCGCTGCAAGAACCATTCGTTTACAGGTCATTGAAGGCTGCTTTACTGACATCCCTGCTGCAAACACAAGAAACATTCCTGTAATGCTGATTTACTGGCTGAGGAGTCGCTTTCGGTAATAAAAACCGTCCAAGTGGCAGCAGATCGACACTGTGCCAGAAACAGACACGGTTCTAAGATGTCTATTCTTGGTGCTTCTCAGTCTTTGACCCATTTTTCGTCAAAAACAAAACCAACAGCTCGCTTTGTGTTGCCTCATTTGAACGGATCTCCCACTTGTCTGCTCCTCTCCTCCCACCTGAGCACCAAAATACCTCCCAGATGCACAAATTTCAGAGTCGGGAAATTACCAAACCGTGCTGCTTCCTTCAGTGTGTAGTAATGTGAGAATGTGTGTGTCTCCTCAGGTGTTTTGCTTGTTTGATGTGAGAGACATCAACACTGTAAAAAGAGCAGCAACATTTAGATTTGTCTAAGGTGCTCAGTTTGACTCCAACCACACGTGAGCGTTGCAGAGTGAATGGAAGTAACTGGCCTGGGAGGTAAACATCGCTGACAGAGATTCTGGACAGTTTGGTAAATGTGCAGGAAGAAGAAACCAGTTCATGGTACATACGCTTCAGTATTTTTTAGGCACCTGACAGACGTGTTTCTCGAACCACAAGCAGCCAGATGAGGCTCAGTCTGAAGTTCTGGTTTCAGCTTCAATTCAGCTCTGAGTTCAGTCTGTCAGCTGCCGTTCAGCCTCTTGAACCGATTCACACGGTGCAGGTTCACCAGAGTCACAGAGTTAATCTTAAACAGCGCTTCCGTTCAGAGCTGCGTACTTCAGGCCCGTGTGGTTGCTGCTGGACAAACTCGCTGGTCTACATGTTCCAATGTTTAGTGACATAATAATTGATTGATTAGATTTATATAGTGCTTTTCTAATTCAAGGAGCAACTCAAAGCGCATACACTGTCAATTATTCATTCATTCATTCCAGTGGTGGTAGCTATGACTGTGTAGCTGGGGCAGACTGACTGCTATTCTGCCCCTCCGACCACCTCAACCAATCCATTCATACTCATTCACACCAGGCAAGGTGGGTAAAGTGTCTTGCCCAAGGACACAACGTCCATGACACAGGGCGGAAACGAACCACCACCCTGCCGATCAACGACCCACACGTTCTACCACCTGAGCCACAGTAAGCGTGCTGATGTTTTCCCATCAGTCCTTAATAAATATCTCATACGTGGAGACAGCGTCACGAGCAATCCATTCCAGATGCTTATGCCAATTGTTCTTTGACATGACTTTGAGGCCGTCAACATGGAACCTTTCAATTTTTTTTTTTTTTACAAATGAAAGGAAACTTTATTTTCCTTCCCTCCTCTGTAAACATGTTGTTTAATGTACCAGTTGGCTGATATTTACAGCATCAGAAGAACAACACCGATAGCCTCAGGTAAATTGTCAGTCTCGGAAAAGAATATGAAATTGACCTTTAAACATCTCTTTAGCGCTCGAAACTTTCCAGCTTTCTCTGTAGCCGTACGGTGATCCCCAGCCATCTGGTAACAGACTGGACTAAATCAAGCCATAATCTGCAGTGACAGACAGTGTTTACCCCGAGTCTCGCAAGGAACTTCTTTTTGGGAAACCCTTTTTTGTGAAGCCAAACTCATCTAAAGCAGCATTTTTAACATTTCCCATGCGAATGAGGCTTTCCCCTAAGACGCGTAAACATTTGTCATTGCACGAGTTTGTATAAATACATAAAGTCTACGGAAAACATTGTTTTTTTCAAGCAATAAAAATGTCCTTTGTTTCCCGGATTTTTATGCGACATATTAACTGGTGAGATATTCGTCACATAGATACATTTTTATGAGTTTTTTGACCAACCCATTGTGTCAACAGCTGATGTCTCTGAGGATGAATTGACACAGAAGCTCTTAAGGACTTTAAGGGGTTTCCCATGAAAATGTAACCCTAACTTTTGGTCTTTGAACTCTATAACTGTTGCTTTATTGTTTTTCTTCACTTTAGATGTTTGATGTGGTTCCTTGCGGACACTTTAGAAGACTGGATGTTGGTATCAGTCTGGTCTAATTATGATCAGGAGTCCTGCGTATGATGCGTTGCTCAAGCAGGAGGACAGCGTGTGTCCTCGGTATCTGCTGGCGATCGAGGGTGAAATCGCTCAGATCTTTGAGGACGATTGCGGCAAAAGATGAAGAGAGCGAAAAGAGGTGCACAGGGGACAGAGTACACCCCTGACCCTTGGCTGAGCTCTCCTACAACTTACACCAGCGGAAATGTGGGAGGGTGGGGTGGGGGGCGCTCACAAAAAAAACTGCAGCAACACCGAAGAGGGGAAAAGAGTGAGAGGGAGCGAGAAGCCACAGGCAGGGGGAAATAGAAATGCAGGAGAGGGGTGGAAACAGAGAGCAAGACAGAGTGAGCAAGAACGATTAGGGGTTCAGGTTTACCAAAACATGACTTAAGCAATTAACTGTGAACAGCCCAGTCAAGGCCATCAACAAAGGGCTAAGGAGGGGTTCCTGAAGGCAAAGCCCCCACAAATGAATTTAAGCCGTACATCCGACTGGATTATTGTCCATTTCAGGTGGCCCTGGTGCCTTTCTAAAAATGGTCAAATCTTTGGCAGCAGCCCTGTGAGAGTATTTTCAAAAAGGAAGTATGGAAAGTATTAGATCATGGCCCAATGTCCCCATCTTTCCTCTTAATGGCAAAATGAATGAATTTTCCTGCAGTGCAACTGGTAGTCCGGTCCTGCCACAATAAGCCCAGAGCTCTAACGTGGGTAGATCCCTTTTAGCTCAGCTTTAATTGCCATATATTGGTTTAATTCATTCATTCTTTGCCAAGGTTTCCTCCTTATTTAAAAAATAAAATCAAGCAAATAGAAATTGAGCTCATAGGCTAGTTATCAGTTCAAAATAGGCACAACAGCTTAATTTAAATAATTCAGGGATATTAATGGTCCAAAACAAGATGATTAATGGAGATGATTTCCAAATTTTTATTCGGAAAAGGGGGATTTTAGTTTTTATTTTTACTTTTAGTGGGTAATATAACCAACGAATGAGCACACGGTGGCTGCTTTTACCATGAAAGATTCAAAGAAACCCTCCACTCTGCTGATGTGCCAACATCTGTGTCGCCCACGCCGCGCACTTTCATTCACAAAGAGCTTGTCGGCACACAAGTGAGTCATGATATTTGCATCATTTGATCCTT
>NW_007579565.1:28363-33549 GCF_000690725.1 Stegastes partitus | reverse complement strand
TGCAGATATATTTTTTAACACCCTCACAATCTTTGACTACCTCCAAACAGGTTGTCATGCTCCTGCAGTAGTGCATCTGGCCTCCATTATCATAGGATTGTTTAAATTGTTTAACACATCATTAAAACGCTCATGTAAAAGCCTAATTCCCGAACCCTCGCTCAGAACTTATATCTTTCCGTGGCGAGCCTATTTTTAATGTCGTCAGAACAGTTAATTGTTTCCTTGTTGCTAAAAATACAAAAGAAGGCTTGGCACACATGTCTGGTGAGTTGTCTTTGTAAAATTAGGATGTGTTAAATACTTGGGCGTAAATGATGTGCCTGAGATTTTAAACGTTTGAGTAGCCAATGTGTAAAAATAGACTCTTGACTTTGGTAGATTGGAACGCAGTTTCATGATCCTGCAGGTCGGTTTTGTCTCATGCAAACAACAAACCTTAAATGAAAAGGGGATCTGTAATGCACTTATATGTAGTTATCTATACATCTACTATTCTATCAAATTTAGTTTGGCAACTGGAGATGTCAAAGACAATCGTAGTGAATGATGATCGTATTTTTATGACCAAATTAGACATATTTCAGTTTGTTCATGTTACTGTTTGAGCGGATCACCGTGTGCCGATGTCCCGAACCGTCACATCAAAACGCCACATTTACGTAATCTGAGGATTTGTGTTTTGAAGTTTTTTCAAGGAAGTGAAGTAGTCTTAAAACAGGTTCATTTGTACAACAAACAAAAGTGAAAAGCGTGAAAAGTACGAAAGCGAGGAAGAAGGCAAAAAAAAGCGCCTTTTGAATTAGTGATCGATGAGGTGGCTTTATTCGACTTCAAAGACTTTGAGAGTCGCTCAGGCTTGATCGTGGCCCTCTCTTTGCTCTTTCAGTGGTTGAAGCGAAGCACGTGATATGCCTCGATTCTCACTGGAAGCCTACCCCTGCTGTTACAAACAAAAAGATCAAAACAATGCTACTTTCTCTCAGTCTGGCCCAACATGTCAATGGCTATTTTTCCCCATTCTCCACATTTTCCCCCTTTTTCCGTCCTTTTTTTGGCATTCATTTTTATTGCTGGCCTTGTTTTGTACCCAGTGCCCAGTGGTCCCCAAGCAAAAGAAGCTGGGATTCTTTCCCTCGTTTTCTTTTGTGACGAGGTGCGTGCTGGGAATGTCTATGGCTCCTCATATCAGAGGTCATGTAAACCCTGCCTTTGGACTGAGTGGGTTTGGCATTTTTCTTTGTGTTGGTTCTGACTGATGTGAAACATTGTGACTTAATCATGCAGCCACTAATTTGATCAAGGAGGCTAACCTAGTTTTCATGGGCTAAAGTCCGGTCCTTCTGGCCATGTGAAAAAAGTGCAAGAAATGGTTCCACC
Source organism: Stegastes partitus (assembly GCF_000690725.1). NCBI lineage: Eukaryota > Metazoa > Chordata > Actinopteri > Pomacentridae > Stegastes > Stegastes partitus. The sequence goes on along the minus strand of NW_007579565.1, from coordinate 32,169 downwards.
TCCAATTAGGCGGACCGCTAATTACAAAACATAACTTTATGGGATACACAATTGAGTGCTTTGGCTTGCTGCACCTGCAGCAGTGTAACTGGCAGCTTTATAAAAATGTGCAGCACTGAGACACCTGACAGCGAGGAAGGAGGAGGGTCAGTCTGAGAGATTCACAAGAACCACATTCTGCAGACGGAGATTTGTTTCCTAAAAATGTTATGTCCATAAACTAAAATGCATTCTTGTCTATGTTTTGAGGGGAAGCATATTTTCTCACAAACACATTTCTGATCAATGTTATTTTTTTTCTCTTTCCTACTGTTGCTCCTTCTCAGCCAACAAATCATGTATTAGATGTGTTGTGACACATCACTCTGGTAACTCTGATATAACATTTTTGAAAAAGCCTGTTTGACCCAAAATGTGATATTTTGCTAAATCTAACCTTGTGATTTTGGTGCTTAAACCTAACCAGTCGTGCCACTACAGCTCACCTGGTTGAGCTGGTGTCCCATGTATAGGGGCTGTAGTCCCAGATGCAGCGGTCATGGGTTTGAATCCCCCTCATGGCCCTTTGCTGCAGGTCCTTCCCCCATTCTTCTCCCCTCACTTTCCTAACCAGTCGGGCGAGTGAAAATTAAAGTAAACAGCAAGTGAAACCGAAACTAATGTCTAAAAATAATGGTCCCACATGGGCGTAAACCTCAGTTTCCTCTGTGTGACTTAAGCGACCTCAAGTAAAACAATGAACACTTGACAGTCACTGCTGGCTTTTGATATCCTTGTTGGAAAAGTCGAGACAAACATAATATCTATATATATTTGCAGCAGTGACAATTATATAGATTCTTCACACAATATGACTTCTCTAATCAATAAAATAACTTCCAAAAATGACAAGAAGACTAGTAACACCAGCAGCAGCTGCTACTTCTCTTGGGCTGTTTTTAACAATGATTGCAATAACAACTGGATTTTTTATCAGTTCTTGTACATCAGATTATTAGCACTATTAACTGTAAAAATAAGAAACAGAACTATATTAGTATGTGATTTCCTAACTCTCAAATTGACAAAGTTTTCAGCGAGCTTCTAAGCTACAACAGCATGACAGACTTCTTGAAATTCACTGATGTTTTTGTGGAGCACACTTCGATGTTCTGTTGCCCCGTCTGGTCACCTCTGTGAAATATTTTTGAAGACTGGAGAGACCTCACCCTGTCCACACTGCACATACAGGTAAATCCACATTATGCTTACTGCTTGATCCACCCTCCACCCATCCATTATCTATACACCACTTCATCCTCACTAGGGTCGTGGGGGGCTGGAGTCTATCCCAGCCGGCGAAGGCAGGGGACACCCTGGACAGGTCACCAGTCTATCACAGGGCTACACTTAGAGACAGACAACCAAGCACACTCACATTCACACCTACGGACAATTTAGAATCACCAATTAACCTCAATATGTTTTTGGACTGTGGGAGGAAGCCGGAGAACCTGGAGAGAACCCACGCTGCACGGGGAGAACCTGCAAACCCAGAAAGATCCCGGTGCCCCCACCAGGACGCGAACCGGCGACCTTCTTGCTGCGAGTCAACTGCGCCACCTCGCAGCCCCTTACTGCTTGATATCAACCCAAATTATTCCTGCACTCTGCATGCATTATATGTATTCACTTGCCCTCATGTTTGTACAACATGCCAAGAAGAGGCCGTACTTACAGCCTCTCATTCACAGTTTCTAATTTTTAAGTTTTCTTTTTAATAATTATTATTCATGTCAAATTTTAGATGCCTGAGAATGAAGAACTGGAAAACTTACTGCCACATATGCTACAAGGGTCATCTATGACTGAGCAGGAGTTGGAGCAGTAACTCTGGAATACTACATGTCAGTCTCTACAGTTGATTTTTTTCTTTATAATTTCTCTTCTAATACTGGTACACGCACGTCATCGCAATCACAAAAATGCTGAGATCTCACTTCTTAACGAAGGTTTGCCTTGCATTACCCTGGAGATGCGAGATACTTCTCTTCATGCTGAGTGATTCACCAACTTATCATTCAGGATCCAGAGGATGGCTTCACTCCAGACAGTCGTTCTTTAAGTGAAGAATTCAGATAAATCAAAGTGAATCACAGGCCGGGCTATTCTGGAGCGTAAACACTGTGGGCAGACCTTTTCCTGTCTTCATAAAGGGACGTGCTGCAATTTGAACAGCATATTGCTGCAGATACCAATAATTAATAACACTGGAAAAGCCTCAGTTTGAGGGTTTTAGAGCAGGAGGCGGGTTGTCACGTTGAAATTTTCACATGCCGCATTTTGTATGACTAATTCACTTTTTTAATGAAATACAAATACGAAGCCAATCTCAGTGGCTTAAGCCAACATTGAATTCGTGTGGAACTTTCCGTCTTCTGTTCTTTAGAAGAATTGTGTGCACCCCCTCCGCAGTTCAAGAGATTGAGGGTGCTTTTAGGTGCATTCTTCACACTAACTGGCCTTACGAGACAGAATGCTAATTTCCTCGACAACCTGAGCCCCCAGGCTGCAGCGCTGAGCACCATCCAATAAGTCTGTGACTCAAAGCATATATAGTAGCCTGCCTCCAAAACACAAAAGCGCTTTATGAATACATGTATAATAATTACCGCAACCTAAGCACAGGTCCAGAACAAAGCCAAGATTTTACCCCTCTGAGCGTTTTGGAGCAAACAACTTTGGCATGTCGGGAATCGTTCTCCCGTCGGAGGACTTTCAATATTCCTTGCTATTCCATATCCAGATATATGGATGAAAGAGGCATTGATTTTATGAAGCCTGACAATCACCGGGGTATGACTGGAATAGGAAAGCTTTGACGATAACAAGAATGGAAACGCTAGTCTTTTTTTGTATAGCTGATCAACACCCCCCACAGGCAGCAGCAGAGCAGGGAAGTTGTGGGCAGCAGTCACAACCCATTTGGAAGCTGCAAACTTACTCCCAGGTACAAGAGAACCTCAAAGGATCATGGAGGAGATCATCAAGTATTATAGCAACAACCAATACTCGTGTCAATTTTCCCAAAAACTAAACAGGTGCATAACAACACTCATAACAAAACACGCCGTTTGTTGTGTGGAAGTACATGCTCATGCACAATAGCTTGTGGCCGACAAAGGTTGAAGTTTACAGGGCTGTTTTATGAATCAAGGTTGTGGCAAAAGTTAGCTTCGGAAACGGAAAAGGAACTGGTTTTAAAATAGAATGTGATCCTGCATTTTATTTTAGTGTATTTCTTGAGGGCAATCAAAACAAATGCATGCTGAAGGGCGGAATGTATGAGGTACATGTCTGCTGTAGTATTTGACTAGTTCGCTTTGACTCATATATTTCCTGCTACAGTGTGGGATAACTGAGCTCATACAGGATTGTATTAGAGTTCAGCGTACTGTACATAAATATCATTACATGCAGTTTAAATCCAAAAAGAGTGGCAGACGTTCATTTTCTATCAAACACAGTGTTGGGAGTCACTCAGTCTGTGAAAATGACCCATTTTTGTGTCTGGTGTTGCTAATAAAGTGACAATTTACATCATATCACTGCAGTAGACTAATATATGCAGGCAATGGAAACCACTCAGTGATTTTCTGCAAATGATGACATCTGACATCCTGTTTCATTACATCGCAAATTGTGCCATTAGGTGGGCTTTCCCCAATCAGAACCATCGGAGTCGACCCACTATCGAGGAACAATTTCCTTCCGTTTCCATGTAACCGGTTCTGAGTGCTGCCAAAACGTGGGCGACCCACAGCTCA
>NW_007579565.1:23003-28008 GCF_000690725.1 Stegastes partitus | reverse complement strand
TTCTTGCTGCGAGGCAACAGTCACTTCAGCTACAATTACAAAATTATTTATTCACGTCTCCACCCAGTTACTCTACCGTTATTCATACCTGCAAATAACAGCCTTATTGTCCTTTGTTCTGCACCTTCCATGTGATCTGAGACTATTTTACAATAAAACAACACTCCATAGGTCATTGTGAATCATAACCTGAATCACATCATTTCCTGTGTCTGACCATTTTTGAGGTAACTTCCTCATTAGTCATGATGAGGGCATGTCGGATTGCTCTATGTCGCTCCATTACGTTTACACTTCAGTTGCTCATATTGTCTTTTGTTTAGCTTTAGGTTAGATCAGTGAAGCTGTGTCACCATGAGCGCAGTGTGTTTCAGACAGTGTCGGTGCACACAGGTAATGTTTTGTGTGTTGTTAAAAGTGGAGCAGTGATGGGAAACCCAAGCTGTCGAGCTGATCTGTATCAGTGAGTGACTCACCACTCACCGCAACATTTTATTTCAATGATTTAAACTATTGTTATGAACAATGAAGGGATTGCTGGATATTGTTGAGCACATGTCCCCACTAAATTCTGTGCTATTGCAAACTCGTGTTGTAGCACTCACCTTTTTTTATATGTTGTCGGCTGCGTGCTGTACTAGTTAGACTTTAAATAATTTATTTTAGTGAATTAGAGCTGTTAATATCCAGCTGTTAACTGCTCAAAAAATGGGGTGAACTGTACCCAAACAAAATTGAGTAAAGTGTCTGGGTTAGTTTTGACTGGGCAGCCCTCTCTAGTAACCAAAGTAATTCTGACAGGAATGAAGGAAACACAAAGTCACATAGGGAGGAGGTCAGGGTGGATGGATGGGTCAACACAATGTTTTAACACAGGGCACTGCTGAGAGACCATATTTCGTAATATCTCCTCAGGGTAGGGATAAATGGGGTGTTGTGGTTGTCCAGATTGGGGGACTTGGTGGATCATGTTACATCTCTATATGTTCAGTTATAGCACACCACCACCACACAGCGTCTCTCCTATGTAGGTACTGAAAGTTCTGTTGGCTGATCGCACTGAACAGTAGAGGTGGTTGTACCAATGTCAGAGCAGTGCACAGAAACCCACAAAAAGTTTGCCAAATTGTTACTCTCATTGTTGTTGTCCTTCATTACTCTATATAACGATGTATCAAAAGCCATTAAACATCTCTTTCAATGGGGCATTGTTGACGACACATCAAGGCTATGGACAGGAAACCCATTATGGATGCAGCACATTTCAACAAGGATTCGTTTCCTGCCTTATTATCATCTACACAGTTGTGACACAGAGACGTAGCGCAAAGATTCTCCACGGACCAGTACCCACGGTTGCTTCCCAGTTGCGTGATGAGGCCCACTTTCATCGGACATGTTGCTCAGCGAAAACAAATATTTGTCACTTAAGAGCAACTTAAAGTACGGGAAAAGGTGTCTGATGTCCAGTTTTTCAGTTTACATGTTTTATTCTTTTGTCACAAATCTGTCTTTTTTTATTTTGTAAGGACATTTGAGGGCACTTAACTAAAAACCATCTCCGAGAACATAACACTCCCTGCAGCGGTCTGCAATTGTTTTTTGTTTCTTCAAAACCAGTCGAGGCAGATGTCTGCCCTCTCTCAGCCTGGTTCTGCTGAAGGTTTTATTCTGGTTTCTTTCCACTGTCATCAAAGAGCTTCCAAAAAAGGCATTGTGTGGATTCGTCAGGTCCCCCCCATTGTATAGAATTGTGACCTGTCACTATATAAATAAAACTGAATTAGTTCCATACAAAATAGCCATTGACGTCTTGGCTGTTGCATAGCATTCCTCTGAACAGCTATCAAGGCATTATCCAGAGATGTGGAAATCCAGACAGATGCAGTATTTGGGGTTCAATTGTGCGGCTCTGGTTGTGCATCTTTTTAATATTGATTTAAAGTTTTGTTTTTTCTCTTATTTTATGGAGAGCTCTTTGAATAGTCTTTGTGTTTGAAAAGTGGTATGCAGGTGAACTTTCTTCAAGTGTCTTCTAAGTACTCTTGTGTCACCACACAAACAAACCTGTTTCTAGTTACCTCATTCACGAGATATTTAAAAAATTTGCAGTCCCACACGTTGTATTTGCATGTTCTGCGATAGAACTGGTATAAACTTTAATCTGTCAGAGAAATAGTACAAAGAACAAGCTTGTTCTCCGGTGCCAAGATGTGGTTCGCGGTCGATTTATCTGATGAACTCATTTGCATTTGAACAATCGCTTCCTCTCATCTGCTAACATACTAAACAGGTAAAGACATGTCTGACAGAGTTCATGTCTATATGTTCGAATAAAAAGTGTTACGCTTATCTCTACATCTCGGCTGCGTGGTTTTTGCTCTATAAATCATCGCGACTGTAATCAAAATGAGAGAGATTCCACAGAATGCAGTGTGTGTGAAAGTTCCCCTGTGATGCCTTTTAATGGGATTGGTGCGACATGAAACATTAAATTCATTCATTGACTTCATAGGTTTGCTTTTTTTCCCCTACAATTTTCTCTAGCTTGCTTAGAGACGTCTATGGGAAATATCTTTTACTTGCAGTTCTGAAAATTACAAGAGGCAAGCGCAGAAAGAGAGAACAGAGCAATCGTTACCTATTTCACATAACTTATCCGTTCATATTATGAATCATTTTAATACCACAATACCACAGCACCCTTCTGATGCTTTGTTGCAGAGGGGTGGACCCTGTTCTCGACTTGTTTAGGACTTCTACCAGTAGAGGGATTGTCCAGGAGCAGCCTTTCTCCAGAAACTTGGCCCCGTGCCTCCATGTAGGACCAAGCAACTCCACTGAAGTTACTGTAGAGTTTGAGTTTCCAGAGCTTGAGTGGAAAATGAGGCCTTTATCATGAAAAGGAGACCACACAAGAGCCGCATAGGTATTAAACTTTCCCACTAAAAGTTTATTGAGTTATTTTGGTTGCAACATTGCAATATCCAGCCCAGTTTGTGAAAAAAAAAAGGATCCAGTATAGTAGTTTCTCACAATAAAACCAGTTCCCTGAAGCAGCAACGTGCTGGGCAGGTAAATGCTAGCAGGGAATCCTCAGGATGCTTCACTGTGAAGGGGTTTCCCATAGTTCAGGAAGTGCAGAAGCAGACACAGTACAGGCCTGCCCATCTGTCTTTTGGCTACTGCCTTTCTCTTGCCCTCCTGAGCTTTAATGGGCCACTGAGGCTTCCCAGTCAACAACTTTAAGCCAATTTAAACTGACATAATTCCTTCTTGTCTTTTAATGTTGGATCAGTAGTTGCTCAGTCAAACTGCCTTCTGGTGATTTACTGGGGTCCCGGAGAGGCTGAAAAGCGAGTGGGACCCGCAATAAATCTCCAGGCGTGGACACTAGGGTGCTGTACGGACACGTTGAAGAATGGTTTGCCTTCTCACTCTCAACTTGGGGCATTCGCGAAGGGATTTATGTTTGGCTAAGAGCTAGCAGGCTAATTTGATGCTGCTAATGTGGGATAGCATTTGGGAATCACCCATCGTTCGCGGATGACAGTCGCGGTAATACCCTGCTATAATTAGAAAGGGACCCTTGATCGTGTGGTTCTATATAACTACGTCCGTCAGACTGAACAGTCATCATAACATGCCCAGTGATGTCACTTATCACTCAAGGGATTTCACAAGGGCGTTGGTGTCATCTCCTTAGCGAAATGGAAATCCCTTGAGTGATAAGCTGGTTGGTTTCTTATCCTACTGCCTGTTGAAGGGTGAAAAAAGTGGATGGATCCAAAGGATAGAAGACAGTATGTGTCCAAAAAATAGCACTCTGGTATCAAGAAACACACTCAAGATCCCAAGATGGTAACATGAAATCTCATATTTATATGCAAGTAAACCAACATAGTCAGGCCAGTTCTCACAGGCCTAAGTATCTTTAAGATATCTCACAACTTTGTGTACTGCTGATGCCTATAATTGTTCATTTTCCCAGGGCAGTAATGGAAAAGCCTTTGTTCTTTGGCAATGAAGGTGGAAAGCTGGACAGATGTTGACTTCATGAACACAGAGGCCCCAGGTTAATGAGAAGAGGGCTGGGAGTTGCAGAGTTGTATGAGGTGATGAAATACCTACTGTATGGAAAAGAGGTGGTGGAGGATTGAAGTGTTATGATGCAGACTGTTCATTACATGTTAGTTTATCTCTAAAGTAAGTTAGCATGTCGAGCAGTTATCCATTGTACTGATACAGTGCCGTAATTCTGGCAAACTTTAGCGGTCCCGTTGAAGATCTGTCATTCTTTGAAGCTCTCTTTACTAGGTTGTGGGATCGTGGGAGAGAGACTGATGCAATTAACTCATCTTGAGTGTGCAATACATTAATGAACATGCAACCATCCAGAAAAGGTAGAGATCATAACCTCGCGTAAAAAAATTACATACATCAAGAGCTTTGTTAAAAACTCGTAAAAACAGCTGTAGCAATGAAGGGGGAATGGCCTTTTTTCCTTGGATTTCAGCCCAGAAGCTTGTGAAAAGACTTTGGCCCAGACTGTAGCTACTGTAGTTGGGTCAAAGTAGAGTTTTGTTTTAAAATTAAAGCACGAGCATGTTGAAAACAACAGCTATTGGCAACACATGTTGGATTTCTCTGCCTATTTTGTTGCTCGTGAGATTGTTTGACAGTTCATGGTCAACTTTATTTGTCCTGAAACACCCCTCCAGTCCTTCTCTAAATGATTATTAATGAATGTAAGTTACTGTCAAGGAAATACCGTCCTCTGATGCACCTTCTGATTCTATGTGATAACTATTCAGTGATAAAAACAGAGTCAACTCCCAGGATTTGACGAGCCCACTGTGTCACGTTAGAGGCCAGTGGACAATGTGGAGCTGTTCTTCAGCACCAGGGCTACATGCAAAAAGTTCTTCTTCATCTGCTTTGAAGTTATATTAAATAAAGACAGTCAGTTACATGTAGATGGAGATGAAGGATTAACAAAGTGAAT
>NW_007579565.1:7745-21561 GCF_000690725.1 Stegastes partitus | reverse complement strand
AAACTCCACGCAGAAAGATTCCGGTGCCCCCACCGGGACGCGAACCGGCAACCTTCTAGCTGCGACAACAGTGCGAACCAACTGCACCACCCTGCAGCCCGCCATAAGGTCTTATGTGCAAAATATTTGATGGTATTCTTTACAGACTTTTATACTATGTAACATAAATGTTCTGATAAGTTGATGTATTTTTGGTTCCAAATGCAGGACAAATGTCCCTCTTTTTGTATTTAAAAAAAATCTTCGAAAAAAAAAAAGCAATACCTGTCACCTAAGCCAAATGTACTGGGGTCCAAGAGACCCCAAAAGTCCTGAATAGGGTTAATGTATTTTATTCTGAGATTCTTTTAAATATGAAAACAGCTTACAACAGCTTTCCTTATATCATGAATCTATCACCTTAAATAGGCTTAACTTTAATAGTTTGGGTGTGTTCGTTAGATTTCACAAGTGCATATATTGCAAAGTTTGTAAAGCGTTGCTAAGCAAACAAATTTGAGTGATGCTGTGGCAATGCTAATTTCACAAGTAGTGGATGACCTTATGTCTCAGCAGGGATCACCATTGTGTAATTACAGCCTGATTCTTAATGTCCTCAGTTTGAACTTCTCTGTTTGCAGCGAACTTGACACTCAGGTCACAACAGTAGCCACCACCTGAACTGAGATCAGAGATTCTGTCAAACCAAGTAAGGCAGCTTTTCAATTTGCTCAGTCTGGCCAAAGGGAAATGATTCCTTTACCCGACCGCTTTGAAATCTACTTTAATCTATCAAACTTTGGGTCCAAAAGGGAAAAGGTGTAATCTTTTGATTCAAGCTCTTCTCACTGAGTGCAAAACTCTCTTTAAAGTATGAGTGGAGCAGCCTGACCCCTGAAGATCAAACTTCTGCTGTGGTCAAAATAGTGACATCATCCATTTAAAATTGTTTAAACTGAATTTGGGAGATCCGGAATACGGAAAAAAGACTTAAGGTTGACCGCTTTGGTTTTCAATTACCGCGACCTTTTCCAAACACTGACGTCTCTGAAGATGAATCAACAATATATTCTGCTTTTGGATCAACTTCCACCCAAAATATAATTCACTTACTGTGTTGTTGTTGTGTTACTTTCGCTGTCATCCGGTGCGGCCCAAAGGGCAAACGTCAAGCTGAGAAGGAATGGAGTGTGTAGGAGTGAGTCTGTCAGGCCCGTGGGATAAAGGAGGCCGCCTGAAACTGACAAATAACACACTTAGTTAAAATAATGATAAAAAACTAACTGCACAGTAAACAATGAGCTCATGAAAACAAAACTCAGATTATTGTTATCAGGGAGAGAGTTTCAAACAGAAAAGTCACCTCATTAGACTCTGTTTTCATCTTCTGTCCCTCATTGCTTCCACTTTGAATAGTTGCTGTGGGGGAGGGGATTCAGTTTTACCAAATCAATCACTAGAGACGGATGAATATAAAGTAATGTGAGTTGACACTGACGCGTAGTCGTAATAACACGCCAGAGGTTCACCAGCACCCTTAAACCAGGTACTTTAGAGAGTTCAACCTTCCCACGGAGTTCAGGACATTCCTTTATTTTTTTGACAACACCGTGCTCAGCCATGGCACTGATTGACAAGTTGCTAGTTTTTCTGCGGCCCTTATTTCACCCATTGCTGTTTCAACCAAGAAAACAGTTGATGAATCAGTCAACTCAGTGGAGCGGACGGATTCAAAGGTCCAGGCGGGGAGAGAGCAGCATGGGGTAACCGAGAATCACAAAAAGCCAAGAGTGATTTATTAAGGCCATGAAAGTCTACTAAAAAATAATCAAAGCTATTAAATACACGAAGCATTCACACTGTAATTAATAAATAAAATTAAGACGACCAGCAGTCCTTAAGCAGAATGTGTCCAAGTCCATTTGGTATCTCTTAACTTCCAACAACCTGGACGTGACGAGAACACTCTTAGTAATACTTCATGACCTGATGAAGCTGCCTATCAGTGATGTTGGAAAATAAGATTGTATGTTCACTTCTTTTATTCTTTACTTCATAAGTCACAAACATCTGCAACAACAGCCTTGACCCATTCATGTTTACCACCTTTTACTGCCACCTGGAGATATTTCTATTGCAGCATGTTTCTGCATTTGGTTCTGGTTATGTATTTCTTTTTAAGGTATTTTTTATTTGTTTGTCTTCCTAAGTGCGTGTGTTTTATCAAATTGTTAAAGCTGCTTTCTTAATGTGCTTGGATGTTGAAGGTCAAAGCGAACCAAAACGCAGCTTCAAAACTACAAACAAACAAAAAAATCACAAGACTAAATGCCTGCAAATATTGCAAAAACAAATACACAAACATTCAGTTGCTGCGTGACGTGTCCATTGTGGCGGTGACCCCCACGTCTCAGACATGCAGCACAATGTCAGCAGAGAGCGGTGAAAGCCATCCTGGTGCAGCAGTGTCACTATTTCAGACACATACACTGTCTCACACACACACACACACACACACAGCTATCCATTACCCCAGTTCTATTATTCAGCTTTGCCTCCTGCCCCCCCCCCATTTCTCACGCTTGCTTGTACTCCACTGCAGTTGCCGATTTTATGGTGACGGGAGCAGAATGGAGAAGGAGAATTACGTGAGTTCATACTGTTAATCAGACATTACAAAAACAACAGCTGCCACGTATAAAGCCTGAGCCACTGGAAAACGTCAATGCAGCCGATAAAGGCCTGTGGCTGTAGCATCCACAACTGCCACCTTACATCACAAAGTCAAAGTGCCGACTGTCCTCCCATTCAGATGTACTGAATGGACCGAAGTCTGTGCAGACACAGGGCAGATGGTATTATTGTTAGGCCAGGGGTGGGACATTTGTCCTACATGCAGCCGTGTACAGAATACGTGGTACAAAGACTGATTACCTTGATGCAGAACCAAATATCACAATTGTGATTTTCACCCATGAACCTTAAGCTGTTACCAAGTTTGCAACATGCCTCGCTAAATTTAGCTCGAGCTGATTGGCGTGCGACTGAGTCAGCCACGCCACGGCGAGTGCAAATGACACACAAGCGCGAGAAGACTCGTCTGCTCCTTTCATCAGCTGTGTGGGAAACTTTTGGGTTTCCAGTGATCAATGACAGCAATGGAGGTGGTGCTGGATTGGACGGGGAAATTGCGTCAGTTGTCGGGTACGCATGTAGCAACGCATCAAACACATCTTCAGCAAGATCACCCAGATGTGCCAATCATCACAGCTTGGACAAAAAGAGAGAAATAAACCTCTCTCCTCTGCTTTTATGCAGCCTCAATATGTGAAAGAACAGGGCCAAACAGAGAGCCGGGCAGCGTTACTTTGCACACTTTTTAAGGCTGATATTGCATTACTGGTTTTACTTGTTATGAACTCTGGTCTGGAGTTCTGATCTGGGGTATTGGTGCAGGACTATTGTCTAGGTCTCAGGTTGTGAGTATGCAGCATTTGAGTGGCTTAACTGTAAAAACAAAATGTGGCTAATTAAGAACTTTTGAACAAAAATAAATTAACCAGTAATAACCAGTAAGCCAGTATTAAACATGTTTTTTTGTTTGTTTTTTATGTTGTACTAAAAATGTCAAATGTCAAAACAGATTTATTGTGTACCATCGTGCAGCTAAATAAGATTATTTTTCAACCACGATAGCAGTAATGGCAATGTCATTCTGTCTGTCCACCAGACATAATATCGCTTAACTATTGGATGAACTGCCATTGATTAAAGTGCAAATATTCATGGTCTCCACAGGATGCATCCAATAGCCAACTTTTTTTTTTTATGATGATGATGAAATACCTCCAATGACATTTCCATCAATCTCTTGTTGTTCTACTTCGCCTAACTGGCATTTTCTAGGTTGAATGATTTACAGAGTACCTCACAAAGCATTACCCCAACAGCAACAAACTACTTACGTAACAGTCAACAAGAGTCAAATGAAGAATGACCAGACACAAGGCAAAAATCACACCAGATTTGCAAGTCTCGTTTTTTCCCAGGGAGAGAAAAACAGGCTGTTTCGAAGTCATTTTGAGCTACGGCATTTCTCAAAAACCCTCACCGATATAATCGGCCATAGCCAGAACAAAGGAGGACAAGCCCCTCTACAGGCCAAGACCAATCTCCTGCCCAGATCAATCAAAGCAGCTCAACACTGGCCCTTTCAGTACCAGGCCCACCCTGGAGCGCTGAATGAATTTACCCGACTACAGTACCCCTCCCAATCAGACCGGCCTGACAAATACCTGTAGCTGCCCACACACGTATAATACAACTCTTCGGTGGACGTTTTTAAGCAAAAGAGTGCATACATTTTGAGAAAAGAAACCCTGATGGGTAAAAGTAAAAAGAAAAAAAACTGAAAATGTTCAAAGTCCTCACGCTGGCAGCTCATGCACATGATTGAAATGATGCTCCAGCTTCAGAAAGCACAGCTTTTTTCCTGAACATTTTCCACAATAGACCAGAAGACTGATCTTCTGCTTTCTAGCTGTTGCTCCTTTTCAGCCAACCAGTCATATATTAGATGGGGCAGGAATCCCCCCAGCAAAGATGCTGTCAAACCATAATCTTTAAAAAAAAAAAAGAAGAAGAAGAATGAAGTAGCTTTGGTGCATCATTCTACTCAAAAAGGGAGTTAAAATGAAAATACACAGTCAGTAAAAACAAAACTTAAGGAATGAACCCGTCAGACTGAAGGTATTCTAACAGCCTTAAGGCAAATTTGTCATAGTGGGCTCTGTAAAAAATGACATGACTTAACTTGACTGTATTTGAAGAGTTCATTTTCAAAAACAGATAACTCCGTCTTCACAAACCTTCAGAAAACCAACTTTCTACCTGAGACAATATCAATCACATTAAAGTTATCTCTATTGTTGTCATTTCTACTGAGTCAGATCCACTCAACTTCAGTTTGATTGATATTATCTCAAGCAAACAACAAAAAAAATAAGTTTTCTGACAAGCTACAAAAATGGAAGTTATCTGTTTTTGAAAATGAACTCTTTCATTTATAAAAAAACGACATTTCTGCACTGCTCCTACAACGTTTAAAGGTTTAGCTGTATCTGGTTACCTCCAAGAACAATCCAAGCACAGTAATTATTTATCGAAGTTGAAAGGAGGATATCACCAACATCTGTAACACTTTTGTTGAAACTGTACCATTCTTACCTGTGCAATATACTGTAAGGTGTGTAAATATAGTAGCAGAGACAAACTTCACGGCAAGTAACTGAGAACCTTTTCCTTGTATTTAGAACAGAGTTTATCCAGATTCTCTGATGCTGCACAAACTAATATATAAAATGTGTTCATACTTCTAAATATATAACCATATATTACAACACCCCAGTAAAAGTCTGTTAAATGTATGCTTTTGTTTGGTTTGCAGTTCGCCTTCTGCATGATTTTCCAGGAAGCAGAACTAATCCATCCGCCCGTCACTTTCACGTCAATAGGTCTCCTTGAATGCATAATCTCAATCTTTATCATCTGCACTCCCGTTCTTTCTGGCTCTGCTCTTTTATGCTTTCCTCTTCCAACTCTCTTTATTATCTCTGTCTCTCTCACTTTCCTTTTCCCCTTTTTCACTGTTGCTGTGAACTGCCTTTCCCATACGCTGCAGGTGTGGTTATACCCGAATCCAAGAGAGAATTACTGAGAAAACATCTCCGGTTACCACCGTCTCTGTGGCTATGCTCTTTACCAATTCTTACAACGGGTCTGTTTGAAGTCATGAATGAAAAATTACAACACTCTCTAGTGGGTGAGAGCTATTTACTGGCAATTAGAAACCTCACACGAGTACTGATGCAAGCATTGGGCTGTGTTCAGTTTTCTTGATTCACATTTCTGTGATCAACAGGTTCAATCAAGGCTATGCAAAAAAAAAAAAAACTCTGAAAAAAGAGTAAGCAAAGGCCTGCTATGCTAAGAACTATACCGGCACAGAATCGCAAATTTGCTATTTTTTCACTAAATAACTCTTTACATTCACTGATGATTTATTTAAGGTTAAAATGGTATCTTAATAGAAGGTATTATATTATCAAATACATCCTTTTAAAGTACTGTAATAGAAAAATACTGCATCTGCATGAAGAATGTCAAAGCAAGTTGGTTACAGGCCCAAAATTGTGTTCTCATAACATCTAGGTAAAAGATTAGTGGCCGTACATGGGAAGAAGAAGTTGTGCATCCCATGTGTTTAGACTTCTTGATGTCTGATCCAATGTGTTTAGTCTTCTAATGTCTGTGGATGAGTACACCCTGTACCCCCAGCTGTTGCTTTCCAGCATGGGATTGTTATACTACCGTTGGAGTAAAAACCACGCCTGTACATGTATAAGAATACTACGCTGCCTGCACTCATGTGTACTCTCCTGCAGACTGCTTGCATTCTGTATGACCTGCACCTTCAAAGCTTTGAATAAAACAAGACAACTCGGACTACTGGACTTTATTAAGATCATAGAAAATTTCCACAACAGCACGTAAGATCTAAGGCATAAACTGATTCCTGAAAGTGGGTATTCAATAGAATTTAGCATTAGTCGTAGCATTTAAAATATCACAGCAGTTATACTTGGATTATATCAATTTGTCAACATATATTATATATGTTTCTACTTATACTGTTAATGAATGAATTCAAGTCCAACTCATAAACTATATTTGTGGGTTTTTTTTTTGTTAAAGAAAGTATGAGACAGCATTTTTGCAAATACCCCAAGATTACCCAAGAGACAGAGCTCTGTAGTGGCTGTAGGAGTTCTGACTTTTGTTTGTCAGGAGCAATGTATGAAGTGAGTTGATGTCAATATAAAGCCACAAAGTCCACAAAGGACTGGGGTGGCTGGAAGGGTCAATCAAACAGCAGATGATTTTTTGAACCCTAATTAAGACTATTTCCTGAACTTAACCATTTATTGCTGTAACCATGACAGTAATGGTTAAGCATGACAACAAAGTTAAGCTAACATAGATGTATCCTCAACAATAAGCAAGTAGTTATTTCAACCCAAACCTATCTTCACTTGAGCCTAACCAAACCTTGACCATAGCTGTGTAAGATCAGAAAACTGTGTTGAAATTACAGGTCTACATTTTAAACTGCATCCTGCTGATATAAAACATCAGATCACAACACTTGTATGTGTTGTTTTGGGGATTACTCTTTCACCTGTGTGACCTCAACTTCTAGTACATGATTAATAGTCATCTAAATATGCAGAGTCAATGCTTCATTAAATAGCAATTTTACATTTTCCAGATTTAAAGAGAAAAAAAAAAGAACACATTATTGTTTCTACTTGACGCACATTTCATAACTACATCTGGACAACCTCATTGGTCTAAAGAATCGGGCTGTTATCTAGTTGTGTTCATACCTATGTGACTGGACACATTTTTTGTTTTTCCTAGGAGCAGGCTGAAGTTTCCAGTTGAATGGTGAGACATGGTGTTCCACAGGGAACAGTATTTGGACCACTTTGTATTTCAGATGCTGAAATCCTTGTATCTGCCTTCATTACATCCAGAATTGATGATTTAAACACACCCCTTTTTTTGGCCAATCACTGACACCATCAAAGAGCCTTTAATAAGTTCAGCATTATTAGTTCTTACTATGTCAAAGAAGTTTAATCGCAATTCTGCCATCCTGATTTCTTTGCGTTGTCGACCAATAAACTGATTCCAGAAAATCCTCCTCCTTACCTACTGGTCCCTATATGGATTGGCTCTTCCTCTACATATCCACAGCTTCATGTAAATGATGCACACTTCATTCACACCGGGCCTAGATTCTGTAAAAACCCTTTGAAACGAGAGCATTTTCTCATAGAGCCTCTCTTTTGAAATAAGCTTCAAGCGGCTCTTTGAAATCCAAACTCAAAACTTATCTTTTTTTTTCCTCTGTGCTTTGGTCCCACTTAGACTCATTGTTTGGGAGAGGATCCCAGTGACTTACACCTGACTGCTGGGATCCTTTATTGCTTCTGTGTGTGCGGCTGTGCAGTAGGTTTATGATTTGACATTCTGCTTTTAAAATGACCTTGTAGTGGGATTTCTGTCACCTGTTGGGTTCATAATACAACTTTGATTTCTCAACCTTCAAGCTAACTGAAAAGATGTGTTCTCTGAGTTCTCAGGGGGATGGAAACGTGAAGACAACAGGGCAAAATCTCCCTGTGTGCTGATGAAGATCATGAAAAACACTCCAAAGCAACGGACCTTGTGGTCGGGATAATTTCGTCCACAACTGTCACTTTGCCAACAAATGGAACAAGGTGCTGATTCTGGCTTCTCTGCAATAAAAACTTTGCATGTCCTGTTTTCCTTCATATTTTTCCATATATTTCTCAGTGATGTTCTGAGACGCGTCCAGTTTTAGGAAATAATGGAGTCATTCTTCTCTCTAAAAGTGACTATTAGAAGAAGCCTGCTGAAGATAAAACCAGCTCTCTATGTAAATACCAGGAATACTTCCAACAGAGCTGCTCTCTGTGATATTGCAAAGAAGAAGAAAAAAAACGACGATTAGTCCAGAATTTGCCTATTAATTACCACAATATTAAACTCTATTGATGTCCAGAATTGAAAGCCGAGCACGTCACAGGCCTGAATGTATAAATGATTCTTTGAATAAGACGTTAGCAAGCAACCCCGCACTAAAACACACCCACACAGGATTTGCTTTGTCTCCCACTGCCTAATAAGCTTCACTCCTTCTTCCTTTGCCATCTCCTCTGTTTCTCTTTTCCAATCTTACAAACACACACACACACACACACACACCCGACCACTTAGACAATTACAGAGTCTGCTCATTTTGCCTTGGGAACTTTTTGGCAGTTTATGGGCCAGATACTGCACTTTAGAAGAAACAATTTGGTACAGCCATGAAAGAGTAGAAAATGCTGAACATAAAACTCCACGTCGATCTCACACACCTTCCTCTATTTCTTATGAATATTGCTTTTATGTAATAGTAATGGTAAAAGACTTTGTGAAGGAGATCAGAGAGATAACCTAATATCTATTGTGTGTGTATTCTTTTTTTTGCACAATGGCCTAAATGCTGATCTTCACCAACACCACTATTTCTCTGTCGTAAAATCAAATGATCAGCTCATCATCAAGCTCTGCAGAAGCCTGATAACGATCCTGATCATGTGAATCAGGTGTGTTGGAAGAAGGAAACATCTAAAACTTGCAGGATTGCGGCCCTCGAGATCCCCCTGATCTAGGGGAAAATGTGGAGGGAAACACAGAGGGTGTGCACATATGTCACACCACAGGAGGGCACTCTTTTGGGAACTGGAAAAGAAGGTGGTTTAGGCTATAGATTGTGCTCCCTGCACCGCATGAAATATGAAAATCTCCTGAAGTTTCTAACTTAAAACGCCATAAAACTTCCAGTGTTGTCATTATGTCAAACCTGCAGTTCTAAACAAGTGTTACTGTGTCCCCCAAACAATATAGGTGCAGCGGTATACGAGTGGAAAAACTGCTGGTTGCAAATCTATAAACTGTCTGTTGTTGGGATGACTTTGAGCATGTCACTTAATCTCCAGCTGCTCTTGAGCACTGCCACGAAGAAGAAGAGAAAAGAAAGAAAGAAAAAAAAATGACAAGTGGATTTCTGGTTTGTATCCTTGTACCAGCTGGGAAACTGTCGGGGGGAAAATGAGTAAAATGCTCTGCTTAGTTAAAAACCACAGTTAAGGTGGCACTAAGCAAGAAACTTCCAGCTGCTCGAGCTCGCTGGTGGAGCTTTCAGGCAAGAATATGTGTCTAGAATTTGCTCAAAAAAAACCTGAAAACTCACTTCACTTTTCTAAATTAAGTGGACAAAAAATTTGGTGCTAAATGTACATGGGATGTGCTAAAAGTTATATTTTTTGTAAGCAGCTCTGCTTTCTAAATCTAAACCTCACTTGCAACATCCCATTGGTCCGCATGTGCAAAAACAAACAAACAAACAAACAAAAAGCTGTGAAAACACATGTGCCGCAGTTGTTATTTGTGTCTTGAATGAACGGCGACAGTGTAGCGGGACAAAAAATAGGCATCTCGATCATGTTCAAGCCATCATGTGCCCCTCTGGTCCTGTTTGATGTCTCTTTGAAACAAAGGGACAGAAACCCCCCACAGAACAGAACAAAGGCACACAACACTTTCCATATAAATGTGGAGTGGAAAGAACACTAAAACCAGAGTAAGAGTGAGCAGATGTGCCCGACACAGAGATGACACCATGTCGTCGGTCTTTGAAAAAGCCACATGTGTCTGATGGTGGGGACATGTAAAAACGTCTATCGTCATCCGAGGAGCGAGAGAGAGGAAAGGATGTGTGGTGCTGAAGCTGTCGGGTCTGTTGTAATTTTCTTTTCTGCTGGGAAGTTGTCAGCAGTGCCACTCCTGCCACCTTCTGGACCTTTTTTTTTTTTCTTGGGACAAATGGAATTCGTTAAAGAGGGAGAAAGAAAGCATACAGCAGACCTCATCTTAAAGGTGCATGCAAATCATTTTCCCTGTAGCTGACTGGGAGTTTTCTCGGTGTTGAAATGTGAACTAAGACATGAATAGATTTTCACAGATTACTAGTATTTTGAAGCACAAAAGCAGAGAGACAATACACGGTAATAAATATGAAAATGGAATGAGGGAAAATCTGACAGCGAGGAAAAGCCACTAAGAGAGACACTACAGATGTGTCTGGATGATGATAATGCCTTATGGTATTACAATATATATATTTTTTTTTTAAAAAGGCGTCCTAATTATGAAAGACTACAGGTTTTACGTCTGGCATGCAGATTGAATTCCATCAAGGGTGGAAGTAAGAGACACTGACTCAATATTCTAATTTTCCATTTCTGTGTTTTGCCCTCGTGGTTGGACTGTACCATCAGAACCCGGGGGCAGTGTAGAGCCAGCGGCACAACAACATAATGTATTATCCAGCGCATCTCACCATGCAACCACCAATTATCAACAACACTATATGTTAGGAATGCTATAGAGAATACATTGTCTATTATGTTGTTGTCTGTACTTCCATTTAGTTTATTTATTCATTTAATCAGCCATTCATTCATTCATTTATTAATCTATAAGCTATACCTAAGGATGTGTATCGCTGCATGCTACACACATGCCTACAGTCAATAAGTTATGTTAACATTTGTCTCCAAATCCTGCAAAAAGTAGGATAAATTGCTGTATGCTAAGAAGTGCAATGATACATGAATCACCTGCAGTGCTGAGTCCACGGTTAGCTATAGACTCTTTACTGATCTTAACCATATGCTTACACAGACTATTTACAATTCTTTCTTCCAAAACTGACATTCTGAAGCATCAACCCAACACGATCGATTCAAAGTTAAACTGAGAAACAATTATGCTTGTGTGAAGTATAAAAAAGAAAAAAAACATTTATTTGACTCATGCTATTGATGTGAATTCAACAAAGAACTACAGAGCTAAGGCTTTTCATTGTGTTTTGTATTTATTTATCTTGATCTTAGTTACTTTAGCTTATCTCGATGAATGGTGGAATACTGAGCACTTTTGTCTTTTTGTCCTTTCTTTCCACTCGATCAAGTACCTGCCTGTCAATGTGTATTTTGTTACGGATGCCAAATGCTATCACTTGTTTTCTGGAAAACAAATCTATCCACGGGAATTCATGAAGTAGCCTTGAACCTTGAACCTTGAACCTTGAGAAGACAGACTAAGTTCAAGACCCCGCTGAAATCAGACCGTTGAAGTGACATCATGCTTGTGCCAGTAACATGTTATGAATGTGAGGATTTAACGGGAACACATGAGCCCCAACAAGTTGTTCAGTCTTTCTGTGGATCAAGACCAGTGCTATCAACTGTGTTTTTCTTTTCGAGAATGACTCAGATTTGTTTGGGGTTCTGTGGAAGCCGTACTGTCTGTTGCAGATCCTTGTTCTAGCTCTTTATGGCTCTGGCTGTAAACATGGTGTAGAGGCTTTAAGCCACTGAGGGAATCCAGACGGGAAAACAATACCTGTCTAATGAATTAAAGTCAAACTCACATTGCTTTATGATGCTCATAGTGTCTTTATTTGTTATCCAAATCTTCTAAAATACATATTTCCAACCAACATCCATACATACGGTAAATTTCAGCGTGTTGCTCAGCGGTCAAAAACTGGTTTGTCCCCTTCCGGTTGGAAACCCTACCGAGACAGAAAGGTTCCTACCTCATACAGGTAAAACTGACAATAAACCCGCATTAACCTGAGACACCAAATACAGAACGGCATTTCCTGATCTGCTCCCACACTTGGTGTCGCTGTAATGAATGAATTTCTGAAGAGCAGACATGTCCCTGATGGTTCTGCGATGGATAAGAATCTAAAACCTGTTGGGTGCCGCGACCGCTCACCTGGTTGAGCTGGCGTTCCATTTACAGAGCTGCAGTCCCCGATGTGGAGGTCATGAGTTCGAATCCCGCTCATGGCCTTTTCCCACATGTCTTCTCCCTGATTTCCTGTCTCTTTCTCACTGCACTATCCAATAAAGGCCCCNTAATTAAAAAAAAAAAAAAACTGTCCCTGACAAATTAGAGCACTTTGCTGATGAGCAGTGAAATCCAAACACCTGTCAACAGGTGCAGAAGTCTGATTGAGAGTTACAGAAAACACTTCAGTGATTGGCTCAAAGAGTTGTTCAACAAAATATTAGTTTACGGGTCCCATCATGCTTGTTTGTTTGTCAACTTTTTAAAAATATATATATATATATTTCTGTTGAGCCACAATTTAAAAGCAATGTCATGATTTTCATTACATTTTTATTTATTATTACTTTTGTTAGTTTCAACTTATTTCAGTGACACCTGTTTATTTCCTTCTTTAATGGGAGGATATGAATACATCTGAGGACGACTGTAGTTTTTAATCAATGACAGGAGGTGAGAGAACAAAAGGTGGTTGAAACAAACGGTCAGAGAATGAGGGTCTGGCAGACAGCTAAGAGCTGAGGGGAGCATCAGTAACAATGGTGATGGAAGAATGAGTGACACCAGGGGTAGGGGCTGTCTGCAGCCAAAGATGTGCTGTTTTCTTCATCAGTACATTTAGTCAAGTGTACATTTAAATGATTGTTTTCACTGGGTTGCTGCGTCTGAACCACACAGACGCATTTCTGTCTCTGTTAACGTTCAACAACTGGTTTGAGTTTTCCTTCAACAACTTGTGCTGCATTCAAAGAAACATGTCAGGTAAGCTGAGAGCAGCAACAACAAACAAACAAACGGTGAATTTTGTGGTTTCAGGACAAATTTATCAGAACTGGGAGATTCATTTTTGGATCTTTAAATGTAACTCAGACAGAGTGGAGCTCTCAGGCTGTTCATGTTCATGACACTGAAATGATCTGCATTTATTGTACATCCAGTGGTGTCCAAAGAAACTGCATCATGACGCCTTAATAACAAGCTTCACAAATAGAAATAGATATACTGAGAATATTTTGTTTTCAGAATGAAGTCAAAGCTAACTGATAGCAGACAGGTGATCTCAAAACGTTCCAAAATGATCCTTTGCAACTTTTATACAACATTGTTTTAACCAAACAGTACATGTGAGGCTGAAATGTTATTTGATCATTTTAAATCAGAAACAAAATGAAAAGTTTATCAGCTTCCATCCTGACACAAAGAACGACTGCATCTCTGGCAGAGTGTGATTCTGTCGCTCAAAGCTGATCAAACTTGTGTCTCCTCTTAAACCTGGATG
>NW_007579565.1:0-5639 GCF_000690725.1 Stegastes partitus | reverse complement strand
AACTTTTTACTGGTAGCAACTGGAATGATTCTGATTGCTGTGGCTAAAACTAGAGAGTGTTATCTTTACAACAGAGGTCAAAGTTTATATAAGGGTCAGTAACAGCATTCATTGTAATTTGGAGATGTCATTTTTCAGGCGGCCTCACAGAAATGACCCGGAATGGTAAGGGGTTTAAATCATCAGAGTAATTCTGCTCGACCGTCTCTGGTTGGCTTCAACTTCTACATCAGAAACTCAGCATGTTTGAAACGATATCTGTGACATTTCAGATTGATGGATGAAGTATTTTCTGGAATATTTTTTTTCTAAATTGTCCTGTTGACTCACTGTTGCACACTTTGAAATGTGTGGCTTTGTTTGAACAACAATATCTCTTAAAAAGAGCGGCTGAAGTGTTCACAGTTATCTCTGACTATCCCTCTGGTTTACAATCTGCAACACTGGACATGCAGATGATATCGTCTCTGATTAACGGGGAGTTAAATATGACAACAAGCAAACTTTTGAGCAGGAACTGACAAAAAAACAGATAATTCAGAGTCAACTACTGATATTTTCTGAACCACATGTAGCTCCGTGTCACAATAAGACAACAGAGAACATTTAGAAAACGTTCTGATATAAAACACTTGATGACAAAAGTTGTAAAACAACATTTCTGTTAAAGTTGCACCATGAAAGTATTAGTAGAAAGCCTCATTAAAGTAGAACAGAGTTTCAAAATGACATGATGAGAAACATCAGTAAAAACTTCAGGTTTTACTCTTTAATAGTTCCTGAGATGTTCTTGTTCAAACATATAGCCTCAAATTTAGATTATTTTCTTTTAAAAATGTGCTGAAAATGGGTCAAAAGGTGATTTGTTAAAGTAATTGTATGTTGTAAAGTATCTAATATTTCAATCTACAATTCCAAACATATCTAGTTTTGAACCAACTGCATGTAAATGACAACTTTAGTGACTTTACAGACTTAATTCAACAATATGACAGATAGTTAAGAAATATATTGTGATGTTATAAATTAAGATAAAAACTTTATTGACCCTTGAGAGGAAATTCNATTTCCTGTCTCTTTCTCACTGCACTATCCAATAAAGGCCCCAAAAAAAGATAATCTAAAACCTGTGCAGAGTGTTTTATATGTTATTTATTTTATGATCATGGTGCAGAAAAAAAAAGAAAACAAACCCAACATAAAATACCATGCTATGTATTTCCCTCTCTTGATCAAGTTAAGTGGATTTTTCATAAATACGCAGATAAATGTCGACAAAGATCATTTACATCTACACTTTTTTCTTTCCAACAATTTTAATTTGACTCTCATATTCAGCAGCTCTTACTATTAATATAATTCCTCTGCTTTTTTTTCAGTCCTTTCTGACCTAAAACTCTTCTTTTGTTTCTTAACAACTGTGTTTGTCCCGTGTTGCACGTGGCTGTATTCCCTCCCGAAGCTATAAATAAAACTGTCTTAAAAGAGGCTCAAAATCTCATCAGGACTAATCTGGAAAACGGTGGTGAAATAAAATGATTTAGAAGTAATACAGTAAGCAGAAAAGCATCAGAGGATTCCATGGTTTACAGGATCAGGGCCTACACATCCTGGGTTCTGACTGACCCATATTCCAGAGCCAGGAAACTTGTCCTCACCACCACCACCTCCACAAGCGGCCCGGTCCAACACAGGTTAGCTGCAGAGGGCCTACAGATCCTGATCCAATGCGACCCACTGTTAATTCCCTGGTGAAAGCCACCCAGTCAGTCCAGCGATGCCTCAAAACCTCAAGGTTTATATGAACAAGCTCCACTCTGAATGGGAACCCAGGAACTAGGCCGGTAATAACAGACCTCAGGAAAAAAGGTTCTGACCAAAGAGAGAGCGGTGAACAGAGACTCACCCCATTCGCCCCCTCGTTTTCTTTCCCTGCAGGTTTTGGGAGAATGTCGAACACGCTTCCTGTAAAGCTATGTAGTATTTATTACAGCCTCCGTTTTTGATGGCTGGGGTCATGTAACCTGCTGTCTATTTATCCTAGAGGTCATTCACTACATTAGGCCTGGGTTTGGGGCCAAGAGAGGAAGAGAGGAACGAAATCTAAGATGCAGGAACTAAATTGGTAGCAAATGTATAGCCTCCGACTTGCCCCTTGGCCCTAATGCGTTTTTCAAGTGCTCTGCTCACCGTGCTCCAAGACGCGAGGACGGCTTGCCTCTGAAATAATATTTCAACAGTGGTTACAGACGCAAAACCGGCGCCATCTCTCAGCTTGGGCTGTTCCCACCAAAGTGCAGCATAAGGGATTTTCATTTTATTTCTGGGAAGATATTATGCTTCGCTGTGTAGTGGTGGAGATCTTAAGGTTAAGAGAGGCTCAGGACCAAAAAAGTTGCAGGTTTGAAGACCCAGACTGAATGCAAATAACAAAAAAGAAACACTTTGTGCTGTCCTCCTTCAGCAGCTTCACCACTGAGGTGCCTTTGAGCCAAGCATTTCACAGTATCTCCAGTGGAGCCGTGCACTGGCTTCAGTAGGAGACTGTGGTTGTACTCGGTGGCTCCCAGGCTGGATGAATGTAACTGTGTGAATATGAAGAAGGGCGTTGCTGGAAAAAAAGAGCATGTGTGCTCAAATCCCCCCCCAAAAAAAGGTTAAAAACAGACACCACTGCCGGCTACCAGGCCGCCCACGCAAGCCTGAAAGTGAGCTGCTAAAGCTATATAAACAAATTGAAAAACACACCTTATGTTAATGAGAGATCATTTAGGCCTATTACAGTCATTCAGGTCAGCCATTTTGCAAAAAGGATTTGCACTAAGTTTGGGATCAATGCCTCAAAGATGTTTACATGGGAGCTGAATCGCCATTCTGCTGCAGCTAAACTCTCTCAAAGATGACTTTGACCATCTCATTTTCATTTAAATGGCTCAGCGGAGTCCCATTTGCTCTCTGCTTTCCTTGCAGCCCAACAGGCTCAATAAAAGCCAATGAGCTGATGAAAACAGGAAAGCCTCGTTGTCGCGTTATACAAACAGCATATGGTTCGCTCGGTGCTGCTGCACATGGTAGCACCGCTTCGACTTCATTTGCTCCTCCGTATCGAGTTGTCCTCTTGCCATCTGTGCAATTATGAAGTTTCCTGCTCCAAGTTTCTTTTGTCAACACTTTGCAAACCTTAGTCAAGTGCCGTACGTAAATATTCTACACAGTCATTCTGGGTGGGTTTTCACATTCTGATGCAACACTGCTGTCGTGTTGGTGCACATTAGCCGCCACTGTGATCACTTTAAACTGCTGGTTGGCAGCGTCCTGTCTTCTTGGACGGACGGTCAAATATGTTTAAAGGAACAGTGTGACATTTTGGGGAAATGTGCATACTGGCTTTCTTGCCAAGAGTTAGCTGAGGGGATTTAAATCACATTCATGCCTGCGAAATATGAAGCCACTGGACTATTTCCTCGCACTGCCGTAATCCCGGTAATCTCGCAGTGACAAGACTCCGGGAAGTCACTTTGAATAGCCAAGAAGTCGTCCACCACATAAACACGTGTTGCTTTACTCTTTGGTTTCTGAGTGGATTATGAAAAATGCGATTTAACAGATTAACTGGTGAGGTTTAGGTGGCTTTCTGTATTTTTAGACACACTGAAATATCCAATGTAACTACTTGCAAGAGGCAAAAAGCACCGACTCCCAAACTGTAGAACTTTCTCTTTACGGAGTGTTTATAGAGAGCAAATTGTTCGGCTTTTTTTTTTTTTGCCAGCTAATGAGATCTTCTGCAGTTTTTCCTGTGAAGATGTTCCGAGACAGCACCAGACACGGCGAGGACGTGTTTCAAATTGCAAATCCATCATCTCCGCCGCTCAATCAGGCACCATCGCAAACCCCCCCCAAAAAAATCCCAGAAACAGCATTTGTGACTGCTCGTCTATCTTCGCCGAGTTGTCAGCAGGGTCTGCGCGTTGTTTTGTTGTTGTTGTTTTCATGCCAAAAAAAATTTGCTCTCCAGACCTCCAGAAGATAAAAGAGTGGGATATGTCTCATCATAATGCTCTGATCAGCAGCCATGCATGTAGCTGTCAGGATGTTGCAGATGTTTAAAAAGATATCCCCTTCCCCAAGGCAAAGTGAAATTAATGGCCTCTTTATAAACACCTGTCACACAGCCCAGACTGAGTGAAGCACAAAGGCTCCCAAAAATCCTTGTGGGTTTGTTTGTTTGGTTTTTTTTCATGTGTACCTTTTATTGTTTCATGTCTTATGGGCACCACAGAGGCAGAGTGATGAAGCGACTATTAAACTGATGCCCGTCATGACCCTGACCCTGCCTCGGCCTTCAACTTCCTGTCTGAGCTACAAACAAAGAGGTGGTCCAGCCAGAAGATTCACATCAAAGATTTGCCCTCTCACGTTCGTCTGCCTCTGAAACTCTTTGACCTCGGTGGCGTTTCTCCTCTGCAGGTTTCAGCATGAGGGTTCAACAGAATTACTCGAAAACATGGATCGGAGCTTCCCGCGAGGACGTGATGCACAAGACTCCCTTTGTCCTTTGTTTGTCTGATTCCTTCCAAACATTCGCTGCACTCAGTGAGATTGATGTTTGACACAGGTGCCTCCTCCATTGTGTCTAGTCATGATTATTTGGCAAATCAAACAAGAGTCAGGAAGTTTTGCAACGCTCCCATTACTCTGTCTGAGTGTCTGTCTGTCTGTCTGTCTGCCTCCGTTGCGCATTATCAGTAAAGATGATGACAAACTTGAGGTGATTCAGTTCAGTCTCTGAATATTCACACCGTGACCACTGGGGGGAGTAAAATTACATGTACAGGCGTCCTCAGATGTAATTAATAAAAGAAAAGGCAAAATAGTCACTCAAACAACTAGAAACCAAAAAAAGTAATAATAAATAAAAATTTGCTAAATTATAATTTAGTGAAATAAGATATTGCTTTTGAATTGTGGTTAAAAAGAATAATTTAAAAAAAACAAAAAAGAAAGCTGTCCCGGACAAATTAGAGCACTTTGCTGAAATCCAAACACCTGTCAACAGGTGCAGAAGTCTGACTGAGAGTTACAGAAAACACTTCAGTGATTGGCTCAAAGGGTTGTTCAGCTAAATATTAGTTTACGGGTCCCATCATGCTTGTTTGTTCGTTGTCAACTTTTTAAAATATATATATATATTTCTGTTGAACCACAGTTTAAAAGCAACGTCGTGATTTCCATTAAATTTTTATTTATTATTACTTTTGTCAGTTTCAACTTATTTCAGTGACACCTGTTTATTTCCTTCTTTAATGGGAGGATATGAATACATCTGAGGATGACTGTAGTTGTTGGTGTCCAAAGAAACTGCATCATGATGCCTTAATAAGAAGCTTCACAAATAGAAATAGATATACGAAGAATATTTTGTTTTCAGAATGAAGTCAAAGCTAACTGATACCAGACATGTGCTCTCAAAATGTTCCAAAATGATCCTTTGCAACTTTTATACAACATTGTTTTAATCAAACAGTACATGTGAGGCTGAAATGTTATTTGATCATTTTAAATCAGAAACAAAGTGAAAAGTTTATCAGGTTCCATCCTGACACAAAGAACGACTGCATCTCTGGCAGAGTGTGATT